>NW_028262309.1:0-66339 GCF_047370975.1 Nipponia nippon
AAATTATTAAAAGACAAGACAGCAACATAAAGACAGTGGTAACGAGGTAAAAGTAGAAAAAATCTGAAAAGCAAGGGGGGGATTAGGGAACTAAAATAGAAAAATTTAAAAATAGGGACTGAACTAAAACAGAGATGTAGAAAGAAAAGAAATAATTAAAAAATAAAGGCATCAAAAGTAAGAAAAGTAAGCATAGAAAGAACATTTTAAAAGGGGGCGATAAGGGAAAAATTAAAACAGAGAGACAGCAGGCTAGAACAGATTAAAATAGAACATCTAAAAAGCAAAGGAATTAAAGAAAGGCAAGAAGTAATTAAAAGAACAGCATAATAAAGACTGGGAACGGCATAAAAGAAAATTTTAAAAAGTAACAGGGATTAGAGAAATAAATGGAAAAATTAAAAAATAGTGGCAGTGAACTTAAAGAGATGGAGAAGGAAAATTTAAAAAGTGAGGGCACTATGGAAAGA
The DNA here is from genome assembly GCF_047370975.1 of Nipponia nippon. Classification (NCBI taxonomy): domain Eukaryota; kingdom Metazoa; phylum Chordata; class Aves; order Pelecaniformes; family Threskiornithidae; genus Nipponia; species Nipponia nippon. Next base: position 471 of record NW_028262309.1, read on the forward strand.
CAAGAAATAATTAAAACATAAATACAGGGAAATAATGACAGCTACTGGAACAAAAGGAGACAGAAAACTTTAAAAGAAACTGTGATTAAGGAAATAAGGATAACATTCAAAAATAGCATCACTGAACTACAATGGAGATGATGAAAGAAAATCTAAAAAGCGATAGCACTAAGGAAAGACAAGAAAGGACAATCAAAAACTAACAGCAGCAAACGGGATAAAAGTAGAACATTTTAAAAGCCAAAGGACGGAGAAAGGAAAGAACTAAAAAATAGCAGCAGTGAACTACAATGCAGAAATAAAAAAAAAAAACGCACTAAGGAAATACAAGAAATCATTCAAAACTACAGATGGTGAACAGGAGAAAAGTGGGCAGAGAAAGAAAATTTGCAAAGCCATGAGCATTAGGGAAAAGAAGGGGAGGGAACTAAAAACTAGGGACAGCAAACGAAAGGCAGAGCAAGAAAATTTAAAACGGGAGGGCCCCAAGGAAAGACAAGAAATAATTAACTAGAGCACAATAAAGACAGCAAAGGGGATAAAAGGAGACAGAAAATTTAAAAGCAATGGAGATTAAAGCCATATTGAGCAAATGAAAAAACGGCGATGGCAAACTATAAGGAAAATAAGGAAAAAATTAATCGAAACTGTGAACTAAAAGAGAGATGTAGAATTAAAAAATTGTAAAAGCAATGGCAGTAATGAAAAACAAGAAAAAATAATTAACATCTCATGACAGCAAAGGAGATAAAAGTAGAAAATTTTAAAAACCAATGATCAAGATTAAGAAAGGAAAAAAGGAAAACCCAAATATTAAGATTAAGAAAGGAAAGCACTAAAAAATAGTGACAGCTAACTACAACACAGACATAAATAGACATTTTAAAAAGCAAAGGCACTAAGGAAAGACAACAAATCATTAAATAATAAAGACAGTGAACAGGATAAAAGTAGGCATAGAAAGAAAACTAAAAGAAAAAGAAAACAAACTAAGAGAGAGCTGTGGAAAGAAAATTTTAAAAGGTAGGGCACTAAGGAAAGACAAAAAAATAATTAAAGATAAACACATCAAAATAAAGACAGGAAATGGTATAAAAACAGACAAACTTTTAAAAGCAATGGTGATTAAGGAAATAAGGAAAAAATTTTAAAATCGCATCGGTGAACTAAAATGGAGATGGAAAAGAAGATTTAAAAAGTGATGGCACTAAGGAAAAACAAGAAAGAATAATTAAAAGTTAATGACAGCAAACAAGATGCAAGTAGAAATTTTAAAAGCCAAAGGATTAAGAGAGGAAAGCAGTACAAAGTAGCAACATTGAACTACAATGCAGACATAGACAGAAATTTTTAAAAGCGACAGTGCTAAGGAAAGACAAGAAATCATTCAAAATAAAGACAGTGAACGGAATAAAAGGAGGCATAGAAAGAAAACTTAAAAAGCAATCAGCATTAGGGACAGTGCACTAAAACAGAGATGCAGAATCAAAATTTTAAAAAGCAAGGGCACTAAGGAAAGACAAGAAATAATTGGGAAAATTAAAAAACAGGACATCAGGAAGTGATTTAAAAACCCGCATCGGTGAACTAAAACGGAGACGGAAAAAATGGAAAAAGACAGAAAATTATTTTTGAATCATTTATATAATACAGCAGATATAGGTTTGTATTTGGAAATCCTTCTTTTTATATATATATATATATATATATATATATATATGAATACTGTATATATACATATGAATATTATTTTATATATATATATATATATATATATATATATAAAGGCGAGAGATTTTTCTCTACTGCAATGCCTCACACCCGTATTTACAGTTTTGAACGTTTTTAATCACACACACGAATTTTCGAGGCCGATTCCTCCTCTTTTGTCCACGTCTCTCCTTGGACCTGGATCGCTTTTAGTACGGACGCTAGTATCTCAGTAAGCTTTTCAAGGACTACTCTAAGATATTTTCAAAACTTATTGACTGAAAAAGCACACAGCTTCTATGACGAAAACAAAGCCTGTTTCTTCTGAACGCCTGAACTCTTACAAACGGCGTCTTTCCTCTTTTAGGACGCAACTATTTTCCCGATATCATTTCCTAGTAAGCGCACAGAAACAGAAGATTGCGCTTTCAGGAAGGCAAAATAAACGGAGGGAAGTCGGCTTTGCACAGGCAGAACACGCTCCAGCGCAGACCTTCTTCTCCTTTTAGGATCTGCGTTAAAATAGTTCCTAGAAAAACTACAGAAGGAAGGAGAGCTGGCGCATTCTTGACGTTAACTTTGAAGTCCATGCTCCAAGCGCCTTAGGAAAAACGCGGACACGCATCGCGGACGCACCTTGTACTCGCAGACCGCTACGCAGCCTTTCCGTCCGTCTTGCGCTTTCACGGCAGAAGAAAGGGCGACCACGGTGAAACGGCGGCAGCTGACACTCTGCTGAGAGAGGAAAAAAAACCTGTAGCATAAAGCTGGGGAGGAGTCCCAAGCTGCCCGGTTTTGTGAAGTCTTGCGAAGGCTACAGCCGAGCGAAGGAAAAAAGAGCCGTTTGGAACATAGTGCCAAACAACATTCGGCAATAAAACTCGGAGGCGTTTGACACGCGCCCATTTTTTGGTAACTTGCTATTTGCTTCCTGTTATCGTTGTTCTTCCTTCAGAACCTCTACTTGGAGCCAACTTCTTTGCTACCGGTTCAAGCGTTTCCCTTCCTGGTATTACTAGCACACGGGCCCAGGCAAGTCCCTGAACTGCTCTTCCGAACTTCTCCAAACGACAATTACAGCCACGAAAGAGGACTTCAAGAGAGGAAAAGGAGAGGCCGGGCAGCAAAAGAGCTCTGCAGGCTGCCACCAGTCAACATTCCACTCTTTTTTTTTCTTTTTTTTCCTTTAAATACACCCCCCCGCCCCCAAATACAAACAAAAAAACCCCATGACCTTGTATTTTTTTTCCTTTGGGAGCTCACCCCTGTCTCAGCACAGTGTCCTCCACAGAGCAGGAAGCGCAGACGATCTGTATCCCGATTTGCACGCGACGAATCCGTGTTCAGAAGAAATAGGCCAGATCTGTAAGACCGGTGTTATTTTGGGGGTTTTAACAATCACAACGCAATTGCATCGACCGACGCGTTTGTGAGAAAACTCCTTAACTTCTAAACGTAGCACCTCCTTGGGTAAAAAAACGTGTGCGAGACTGAAAAAAAGGGATGATTCAGAGCTCCCGCTCACGATGGAGCCGTGGCGAAAGGAATGAAAGTGAAGACAAACAGCAGCAACACGAAGTGAAATTCGGCTTTAATTCTAGGCACGTGCTTAAGAGACTCTCCAAGCCCACACCTCAATCCTAGGAGCGACTAGCCCTTTTCTGGAAGGACAAACTTTGTTACTTCAAAGTCCTAGACCGAAGGCTCCACGGAACAGAACGTGCACCGAGCCACAGGCCACCGTGCCATCGACGCTCTGATGGCAAAGAAAAACCAAGGAAAACTAAAGTTTAAAGATCGGTTTCCATCGCGTTTCATTCCTGACGTTTCCACTGGCACCTAGGTGCTCCAAAATGAACTCTACTGACACCGCATGTTACTAACAATTTAGTTCTGCGTATCAAAACAACAGGCTATTTCCAGCTCGCCCATCAAAGTAGCACGACCGACCAGAAGAGAAACACCGGACCCTAAAGAAGGGAACAGGCAGCTCTTCATTTCTCCTAGAGGAAAGTCTGTTCTTTTGCCCGGAAGGCAAACAGCCGAAACTGCCAAGGGAGCACTGCAGGAACGCGGCGCGCGCTCTCAGCTGCAATTTGTCATCGGCTTTTCTGCACGGGCAGCGGCTTTGCCTTTCCTCTGGCTTTGATGTGGCGCCCCTGGAGCGTCCTTGACCCGGCAAGGGTTTCTCCCCGCTCCCGCAGCCCCAGACACGCGATTACCTGAGCGCCGAGCGGAATCACCCACGCGGGATTTTCTTCCCGGGACGCAGAAGGTGACGCTGGGAAAGGAGGAGGCAAAAAAGGAAGCGGTTTGTCCGGCAGCCACGGCCCTAGAAACTACACCTCCCGGCATGCCCCGGGCAACCAACGTGGCCGACCAAAAGCCCCGGATGCCAGGGGACGCAGCCCTCCGTGCTTTGGGATCCTGCGGGGACACCGTTCACCGCGCCACCGCCGCACGTGGAAGCCCCGCCGAGCCCCCAGCGCGGCTCCGGGCAGCCCCCGCCAACACCTCCGGCTGCCCGCCCCCGCCCGGCGCCGACGCGGCGCGGCGCCCCCCCGCCGCCCGGCCCCGGACCGGAGCGGCGCGGCGCGGCAGCCCCCCGCCCCGGAGCGGCGCGGCTCGGCGCGGCACCCCCCCGCCCCGGAGCGGCGCGGCTCGGCGCGGCACCCCCCCGCCGCCCGGCCCCGGAGCGGCGCGGCTCGGCGCGGCGCTCCCCCCGCCGCCCGGCCCCGGAGCGGCGCGGCTCGGCGCGGCGCCCCCCCCGCCGCCCGGCCCCGGACCGGCGCGGCTCGCGCCTCCCCGCCGCCCGGCCCGCACCGGGGCGGCGCCCGCCCAACATCGAACCAGCGCGGCTCAGCTCGGCGCGGCGCCCCCCCCGCCGCCCGGCTCCGGAGCGGCGCGGCGCCCCCCCGCCGCCCGGCCCCGGGAAGCCCCACCCGCCCGGCTCCCACACGGCACCGCACCCTCCCCGCTCCCTGCCTCCCGCCGGCCCGGCCGCTCCCCCCAGGCACCGCCGCCCTTCTCGGGACTTTCCCCGCTCACCTCCTCCCTGCCTGCAGCCGCAGCCGGGCTCCCGCTGGCCCCTCCGCGGGGGGAAGCTCCACCCACGGCGCGATGCCCGCCCCCGATGCACCTCGCAGGCGCTGGCGAAGCTCCGCCCTCCCAGCGGAAAACCCCGCCCTCTGCAGCCAAGCTCTGCCCTGCACACAGCACGCATGCGCCGGTGAAGCTCCGCCCCCTCGGCAAAGCTCCACCCTCCCATGGCAAAGCTCCGCCCCCCCGCAGCAAAGCTCCGCCCCTGAGACAGCGCGCATGCGCAGACAAAGCTCCGCCCTTCACAGCAAACCTCCACCCTCCCATGGCAAAGCTCCGCCCCCCCGCAGCAAAGCTCCGCCCCTGAGACAGCGCGCATGCGCAGACAAAGCTCCGCCCTTCACAGCAAACCTCCGCCCTCCCACGGCAAAGCTCCGCCCCCCCGCTGCAAGGCTCCGCCCCCGACGCATCGCGCATGCCCTGGTCAAGCTCCGCCCTCACCCGGCAAAGCTCCGCCCTCACCCGGCAAAGCTCCGCCCCCCCGCGGCAAGGCTCCGCCCCCGACGCATCGCGCATGCGCTGGTCAAGCTCCGCCCTCACCCGGCAAAGCTCCGCCCTCACCTGGCAAGGCTCCGCCCCCCCGCGGCAAAGCTCCGCCCCCGAGGCAGCGCGCATGCGCGGCAAAGCTCCGCCTTTCACATCAAAGCTCCGCCCCCACGGCAAAACTCCGCCCCGAGACAGCGCGCATGCGCCGGTTAAGCTCCGCCCTCACACGGCAAGCTCCGCCCACCCGCGGCAAAGCCCCGCCCTTCAGAGCAAAGCGCCGCCCCCCCTCGGCAAGGCTCCGCCCCCGAGACAGCACGCATGCGCCAGTGAAGCTCCGCCCACGCACGGCAAAGCTCCGCCTTACCACCGCTAGGCTCCGCCCCCCCGCGGCTAAGCTCCACCCCAACACAGTGCGCAGGCGTGGTCTCCAGGGGCGGGGCCTGTCGCTAGGGGTGGTGCCCTTCCCCTGCCCGGGGGCATCCAGGGGCGGGGCCCGGCGCTAGGGGCGGGGCCGCTCCACACCAGGACCGGGGCATTCGGCGGGGCGGGGCTGCAGCGGAGGCGGACGCGGCAGTGCTAGCAGCGGCAAGCGCCTCCCGTGCGGCGAGAGCGGCGCTTCCTTACCGGGAGGCAGCAACGGCTGCGGCGGCAGCACCCCGCGGCCACCGCGCTGTCGCATGCCCGTTACCGGCCACCGGCACCGGCGACCACGGGGACGCCACCGCCCCTGCGCGGCTCCCGCCCTGCAGTACCCGCTTTTGGCCGCCAGGCGGCAGCACCACACCAAGCCCGGCGCTCCGACCGCGCCCCGCGGGGAGAAAGGACTCGCCCCCCGGCCCGCCTGGGGCCGCCCGCAGCCGCCGCCGCCGCCGCCGCCGCCTTACGGGGGGGCGGGGGGTGTCACAAGCCTCGCCCTTCTCTGCCCCTGCTCCCGCTCACAGCCCACGCAGCCACAGCCACCGCCTCGCCACCAAAAAGCACCCAAGCGGCTCGAGCATTTCAGTCCTCTGCACTTGACAGCTTGCAGCGGCTGCTGGCCCTTTCTCTCCGCGCCCCCACCCCAGCACCCAGCCGGGGGACGCAGCACAGGGAACCTGGTCAATACCTTTGCCTTGCCTCGGCTTTTTTGCCCCCAGAAAAAGCCCCCGGGAGTGCTGGATTCATCTGCATGTGCCATCAGGGGTGGGAGAGTGACACCAGCGAGTCAACAGACCCTGGAGAGATTTTAGTAAAAAAAAAAAAAAAGAAGAAAAAAAAAAGAAAATAAAAGCGACACCGATGGCATCCTCAAGGCACTGAAAGCTGCTTTGCGTCAGAGGGGCAGCTACGATTATCAGGAAGCGGTGCATGCGAGCAGACCACGGGCAAGCGCGCGATCTGCGAGCGAGCGATACGCTGGCGCCCCTCGGGCTCTGCTGCGGTGCCCTCTGCTCATCCTGCACGCGCACCGGGCTTCCCGCGCAGGGCTTGCCGCTTAAACAAGACGCTGCGCCATGTTACTTACCGCCCTGCCCTGCGGCGTGCAAAGGAATGAGACGTGAAACAGGGAAAGCAAAGGGGCACGGCGGCCCCTCAGCTGGCCGCACCAGACGGCCGTAGAGCCCTGCCAGTTCCCTCGCTGCTCTGGACGGCAGCGCAGCTCCGCGCTCCCTGCCGCTCCCGCCAGCACGCGCGGCGCCCGCGCTTGGCCGCCTGCAGCGCGCGAGACTCGGGAGGCTGGAGGGGCCGCTCGCCTCCTTCGGCTGCTTCATTTGCCGCCTTAAAACAATCGCTTCCACGCTCCCTTTCTTCATTTCAGACCCCTCTCCACATCTCCTGGCCTGCAAGCCATTTGCAGCAAGCAACACGGCTGAAATCCTGTGCTGCTAGACACCTAGCTGTCATCTTGCTCCCACGCCCAAAGGCTTTGGGAACCTGAACCCCCTGCTTGGTTGGGCATCGAGACTGCGAGGCGAGAAACACGCCTGGACTCCACCAAGCCAGGCGCCTGCCACATCGCTCAGCACGGTGCTACGCGGCTGCCTGACCGACACCTTCTGCCGCTAAAACCAGAGCGCGGTTCCCTTCTGAAGAGTCGCCGGCAGCGCGGAGAGTCCCTCGCCTTTCCCTGCGCCAGGTCCCCCGGGAACAGCGTCTCAGTCGGACTGGAGCGTGCAGCAGCCTCCGGTCGTCCCAGCCCCTCGCCCGTCCAGAAAGCGCCTGCCTGTAGCAGCGGCAGAACCGCTGCTGCCCAGAGGGGAAAGGAATGGCTCGGGGCAAAGCTCCCCAGGCTGCCCGTGTCCCGTGCGGAGCTGGGGGTCCAGAAGCAAAGGAGCTATGGGAGGGGGGAGCGGGGGCACGAGACCGGAGGGCAGGGGACGCGGGGGGCACGCCACGGGGAAAATAAAAAACCGCACGGGGGGGAAAAACCTTGTGTGGGGGGACGTTTGGGTGGAGAGCACTTGCGAGGGCGCAGAGACAGGCAGAGGAGGACGGGGGGCAGGAGACGGACACGGACGGACAGCGGCTGTGTGTGGGTAGAAAGGTGCACGGGGGGACACGGGTGGGGATGACCTGCACCAGGGGGTCCGCCCAGCATAATCCACAGCAGATAACTCACCTGGGATAAGCCGCAACGGATAGTCCGCTCCGGAGAAGGAATCCACGCCAGATAATCCCCAGCAATGCCCCTCAAACTGCCAGCGGTTCACCCCAAATTTGGCCCAAATTGGTGCGGGTTTTGCGTTTGGGTTTTTTGGTTTGTTGGCTTGTTTTTTTGTTGTTGTTCTTTTTTGTTTTTTCTTTTACATCATACAAAACTTGGGGGTTTCTGCTTTTCAAAACTATTCAGTTCTGGGGTTTTCCGGCGCTTTTCCACATCATAACAATGGGTCATTTTTGGTTTTCTGCGTTAAAATGTAGGGGGGGGGTGTGTGTGTGTGTGTGTGCGCGCGCGCTTGCTTTCCAGCTGCACAAATCCAGGCGGATTCGGCTTTCCTGGGAGCCCCAAACCGTGTTGCTCTTGGCTATTTTGCTCTTGGACTTGGATATTTTGACACTTTGGTATCTTAGACTTCGGTATCTACTTACAATTCTGTCTATTTAGACTTAGTTATCTGTTTACACTTCCATAGAACCTTTACTTCCATTACACAGACGACCTACTTTGGCTTACTCGGTGACACACGGTAAGCGTAGATACCTCTACCTATCCAGACTTTCTTCTGTTTTCAATTCCTTCATCTACATCATCTCTTTTTGCGTTTTAAACTCCTTTATTTCTTCACATATAGACAAGTTCTTTTTTATTTTAAAACCCTATCTATCTCCATTTAGATTTTTTAATAATTTCTATAACATAGCAGGTACAGGTTTGTATTTTGAAATCCTTTTCTCTATATATATAGAGAGAAATGAATATTATTTTTCAATATATATATATATATATATATAAAGGCGAGAGATTTTCCTCTACTGCAATGCCTCGCACCCGTATTTCCAGTTTTTAACATTTTTAATCACACACACACACACAGACGAGTTTTCTCTGGGGGGAAACCTCCCCGTGACACCTTCATCCCCCACTCACCTGCTCCTCTGTTTCATCATCACGCCCCCCGCCCCCAGGGACGTTGGGGTGCCCCAAATGACATCATCACCCCCCAGGCCCCTCCAACACTTTTTCATCACCCCCCAAAAAAGGCACAAAACAAGGAACACAGCCCCGACCGGCAGCTCGCTACTTTAATAATGCCGTTTACATATGTAGGCGCCCCCCGAAAAGGGGAGCTCCGCCAGAGAAATAAAATGGGGGCAGCCCCCCCAAACGGTTGCAGCCCCCCCCAGCCCCTGTCCCACAAGCCGGCGGCTGCCCCACGCCGCGGGGGGAGCCTGCCAGGGGACGGTGACGCACCTCTCGCTCAGGCTCGGCTCTGCCGTGCTCCCCCTCCGTTCCCGCGCTGGGACGGGCTCCCCGGGGCAGCGAACCTCCCCGCTCCCTCTTGGCCCGGCACTCTCCCCACCAGACAGCCCTCGCTGACACACCCGCGGGGCACCCGCCGGAGACAGAGCCAGGAGCCTCCAGGCACGGGGCCGGCCCCTTACCCTCGGGACGCTTCACGACCGGCAGGCCAACCTGGGCCGGGGGGACCTAGCGAGCATCACGAGACGCCTGCAACGAGACACCTGAAAAACAAAAATCCCAAGCGATATTTCCGCATGTGAAAAAAATAGCACAGCAGCGAGTAGAGGAATTCAGTCAGAGCAAGGGAGAGGAGAGCAGTTGAGCTCAAGGAGGATTCGAGGTAAGCAGGTCAGCTCAAAACACAAGACGTCCTTTAAAAGCTAGAGCGACCTGAACGCTTCCAATCAGCATGAAGACTAACCGGTACGATTCCAAACACGTTCTTCGCGTAAAAGTACGCGCTCTTGCCGGCGTTGGAAAACGTCTCACCCCTTCCTTACGGCACGGCTGCAGGGAGACAACCCTGCGAGGCTGCAGGACAAGGGCGTACCGCAATCAGAATCTACGCTTACAGATCCGCCGCAACAGCTACGGCCCTCGCGCTCCTGCGCATCTTGCTGGCTCGGTCGATAAAGCTGGAAGCGAAGCGTAACGCTTTCGAGGGTAAAAGGAAAACCAGAGGACAAATCGCAGCAATTCGCTTCCTACTAAAAAAGCTGTGCGTGTGCTTATAGACATCCAATAAAAATACTTCTACTGGAGAAGGGCTGGATTTTCCTTTTGCATTAATTTAACTTGCACAGCTGTGAATCGATACCAGCAGATTATCTGTCTCCAAGATACGCAGTTATCATTTGACCAGGGGTTTTTTGCGCCTTACGTCATTAGGAGCGACATCTGGCCAGCCGCGCTGCCCGAGAGAGATGCTACTGAACTGCCAGGGAAACGCACCCTTGAAAGCCAGACAGAAAGAAAAGTACTTCAGAGCACTCCGTCAAACGAGCGGAGGGGGGGGGAAAACCCGTAACGTTCAGTTGCCTCTCCTGGTCAACGTTTAGAACAAATACCTAACGGCTCAAATACACCTAAGCAATTGTACGCCACAGCTAGTTGGCAGTTAAAGTTGAAACAACGCCACAGCTAGTTGGCAGTTGCAGGTGAAACAACGCAAGGCAGTTTGTATAGACAATTTTAACTTTTTTTTCTTCCTAAAGTTACATCTAGGGTAGAAAAATCAGTGAGAGAAGAGATCCCCCATACGGTTTTACTTTGCGGGCGGAATCCAATCCCCGGGGCTGCAATGCCTAAGGCTACCAAAAAGGACCGGCAGATTTGCTAACGCTTTTGGCTGCACCGAAGCACGCAGAGGAACGCGTGTTGATGACATCTCGGCTGTTGCAACTGAGAACCAGCGATGCCATCAACTTCCGGAAGACGTGCTGTGCTCGGCTCTTTGGAAGCAAACGGACTTTTCTTTCTTTTTTTTTTTTTTTTTTTTTTTTTTTTTTTTTTAAGAGAGCGGAAAGTCTCGCTGCTGCTGACTTCTACTGCCAAGCGCATCATCTCTGAAGATCCCCACTCTGATGGGGAGTTCATAAAACACAACTTCTTTGAATGAGAAAGACTTCCATTCTGGAAAATCTCTTTCCAACTGAAGTAAGAAACCACACGCTGTAGGTTAAGGAAAAAGGACGCTGCCGAAGCAGTAACTCACCAAAACCACGTCAGGACTCGCTGTCGCTACTTACAAGGCTGGCAATGCTTCTCGGGAAAGCGACGCCGATTCCTCCTCTTTTGTCCACGTCTCTCCTTGGACCTGGATCGCTTTTAGTATGGGTGCCAGTATCTCAGTAAGCTTTTCAAGTACTACTGTAAGATATTTTCAAAACTTACTGACTGAAAAAGCACACAACAGACGATCCCTCAGAAACATCTGTAACGCGACGCTTCCCGGACACGTCCGCGCTTTAAGCTACGACGGCAAGATAAGCAGGGCTCAAGAAACGCCATGCCGATGAGGCGACGCGTTCGAGACCCTCGGGAGGCTTACCGAGGGGCCCCATGATCACCAAGAGCTACGGAAACATCAAGACCCGAGAAAGCCAGGGTACGAGACACAGAAGACAGACTACGCAAAAGCAGAACGCACAGACACAGGATGGAACCGCCCTGCCCAGCCAACGTCAGCAGCGTGCTAAGAACAGTAACCCGGTCCTTTTCCCTTCCCAAAGGAGACTGCTCCTGGACAGGCCTCTCCCCGACACCAACTTTATAACCCCTCCCTGCAATTCCTATCCTTGATACCTCCTCAGCCCTCACCCCGCAACTGAGCTTTCAGAGGGCCAGGGATCTGAATCCACCCTCAAAAAAGAAAAAAAGAAAACCACCACACACCGAACTAGAACATTCCTGCACTCGCTCAGTTCCTCTTCATCATCTCAAAAAAAACCAAAAAACAAAAAACCCCAAAACCTCCCAACCCAAAAACCCACAGCACACTAACAAACTAAAACACAGTGCTGGTATTCAGCATCGGTCTGGTTACTGCCAACCGCTTCTGCGACACCCTCCTCCTCAAAAGCACCGCACCGCTCTGCTCCCCTGCTCCACGCCTGTTCTCAAGAAAGATGCTGCGGCTGTCGCTCGGTGCACCTAGGATGCCAGGAGACACAAAGTTCCCGTGGCGCTCGGGTGAAATAGCCAGCCCCGTGTGCCTCCCCTCTACCACCCAGCTCACCTCAACTTCTCGGCCGATTCTCAAGGCAGCCAGCACAGCTCCCACAAAACCAAACGGGAAATGATTAACCAACATGCCATTTCATACTTTACTACTAAATGACGACCCGGCTGACAACCACCTCGCCTCCTCCAGCCGCTCCTCAGCGGGAAGCTACGCCCTCCGAGGCTGTTAAAAGGGAGGACCCTAAGGAAAGAGAACAACTCCTTGAAAACTAAAGACAGGGAACGGGATAAAAGCAAAAAACTTCAATAATGACGGGAATTAGGGCAACAAAGAGAAAAAAATGAAAACCGGGGACAGTGAACTAAAAGAGAGACGTAGGAAGACAATTGAAAAAGCAAAGGTACTAATAGAGACAAGGAAGAATTAAAAAAGGGAAACGGCAAACGGAATACAAGTAGACAGAAGCTTTTGTCGTGGTTTAACCCCAGCCAGCAGCTAAGCACCACACAGCCGCTACGGGGGAGAAAATTGGAAGGGTGGAAGTCAGAACACTCGTGGGTTAAAGGAAGAACAGTTGAACAATTGAAGGAAAAGACAACAGAATAGTAGTAATAGTACTAGTAGTAATAATAATAAACCAATAACAGTATACAAAGCAAGCGATTCACTCTACAGGTGCTCACCACTCGCCGACCGATGCCAAGCACGTCCCCGAGCAGCGATCGCTGACTCCTGGCCAACGACCCCCCGTTTCCCTACCGAGCGTGACGTCACACGGGAGGGAACAGCGCTTCGGCCGGCGCGGGTCAGCTGAGCTGGCTGTGGCGCCTCCCAGCTTCTGGCGCACCGGGCAGAGCACGGGAAGCTGAAAGGTCCTTGAGCGGTGTAAGCGCTACTTAGCGACAAACAAAACGTCAGTGCGTTACCAACATTGTTCTCATCCTCAATCCAAACCGCAGCACTGTGCCAGCTACTTGGCCCAGCCCCATCTTCGCTTCATGGGTCCCACCTGGGCTGCCCTAGCTGGAACCCATCAGGAACTGAGGCCATCACCCCAGCCCCACAGCACATCACTGCGTCCCCTGGACCCAACCGCAGCCGCTCACCCGGAGGCCAGGGGCTGGAAACACATCTGGGGTCACAAAGGAGGCAGCAAATGTTTGTTCCTTCACGCCCATCAGAAATCCCAGCAATGAGCTGGTTACGAGGCTCGGTGCCCAAAGGCAGCGGGACAGAGGGAAAAGAGGGACGAGGAAAGCAGAAGGAAGGATGGAGGGAGGTAGAGAAGAGGGGTAGGACAGGGAGCCAGAAAACGGGATACTGGGAACAAGAGAGGGACGGGGAACCGTACAAGGGTGTTGAGAGAGAGAGAAATGGAGTGCAGCGAGGAGGAGGATGGGGAGATCCCACAGGAACAGGGAGCAACAGGGGGCAGGGGAGAGAGACAGAAGGGACCGAGCGGGACAACAGGAACAGCAGAGAGGGACAGAGAGAATAAGAGACACGCAGGCAGCGGCGGGGCGGGGCGGATAGAGGGAAGTACAAAAGGGGGAAAAAGCAAAAAGAATTAAAAAAAGTGACAGGAAGTTGGATAGAGGCAGTCACAGAAATAGAAATTAAAAAGCAACAAACATAGGCAAGAATTAAAAATTAGAGAATGTAAGACAGAGCGAGAAATAGAAAGGGAACAGGACAGAGAGGCAGGACATGTAAAAAATTGTTAAAGGGAGCTACGTAGAGGGAGATTTGAAAGGGAAAATAAAAAACAATGGACTACAGGAAACACAGGAAAGAAAAATGGGACAGGGAACTAGATAAATGGAGAGATAGAAATAAGACATTAAAAGCAACATGGTACGTGACAGGAAAGTATTAAGAATAAGGGAAAGGGAACTAGATAAATGGAGACATAAAAAGAAAATTGTAAAAGCGACAGGGTAAGGAAAACCAGAAAAAATTAAAAACAGGGAGAGCAAACTGCGTACAAGATGAGAGAGAGAAAAATTCAAAAAGGATGGGACAGGAAAGAATTAAAAAACAGGGATAGGGACCTTGATAAAAGTAGACCTAGAAGGAAACTTGAAAATGCCAAGAGGTACAGCACAGTCAGCAAAGAACTAAAAACAGGGACAGCAAACCAGATTACATATGGAAACAAAATTTTAGAAGCCGAGGGATAAAGAGAGGGGAAAATGAAAAAAATAGAGATGGCAATCTAAAGAGAGACATACGAAGAAAAGAGATGAAGTGAAGCACAGGCTGGAGGACAGACAGGAAAGCATTAACAAATAAGCGCGTTGGATGGGATAAAATTAGACATCGGAAAAATAAAAGCCACGTCTCTTAGGAAAGACAAGAAAAAACTACCAAATAAAGAAAGGGGGACAAAGAGAGAGACGCATACAAAGTAAATTTTAAAAGCAACGGGGTACACAACAGACCGAAAACTATTAAAAAGTAAGGATAGGGAGCTTGATCAAAGTAGATGTAGAAAGAAAATTTCAAAAGCAACTGGGTAGAGGACAAACAGAAAGAAAATTAAACACGGAGGCAGCAAACTAGATAAAAGTAGACATAGAAACAAAAATTTTAAAGCCGAGGTACTAAGACAGGAAAGAATTAAAGAAATAGCAACAGCGAACCAAACAAATGCAGAGAGACAGAAATTGTAAAAAGCGACCGCGCTAAGGAAAGATGAGAAATAATTAAAAAATAATGACAGTGAACGGAATAAAGGTAGAAAATTTTTAAAGCAACAGAGTTTAGGGAAATAGAGGAAAAAATTTAAAAGTAGGGGCACTGAACTGAAACGGGGACATAGGAAGAAAATTGAAAATCAAAGGCACTAAGGAAATAATTAAAAATAAAGACATCGAAGGGAAAAACGTAGACAGGGAAAGAACGTTTTAAAAGTGATGGGTAAGAGGGAAATAAAGGGAAAAATTAAAAGATAGGGACAGCGAACTAAAACAGATGTGGAAAGAAAATTTAAAAAGCAACGGCACGAATGAAAGAAAAAGAAATAATTTTTTAAACAACAGCAAAGGGAATAACAGTGGGCATAGAAAGAACATTTAATAAGCAGAGGGGAGCTAGGGGAATAAAGGGGAAAAATTGAAAAATAGGGACAGCAAACTCAGAGATGGAGAAAGAACATTGAAAAAGCGAGGGCACTAAGGACAGACAAGAAATTATGAAAAGAAAAGACAGCAAAATAAAGACTGCAAAGGGAATAAACGTAGACAATTTTAAAAGCGACAGGGATTAGGGAAATAAAGGGAAAATTATGAGATAAAGGAGAGCAAACTAAAACAGAGATGTAAAAATAAAATTTTTAAAGTGACGGCACTAAGACGAGAAATTATTAAAAAAATTCAAAGGTAATAAAAGTAGGCATAGAAAGAAGATTTAATAAGCAGAGGGGAATTAGGGAAACAAAGGGAAAAATTAGGAAATAGGGACAGTGAACTAAAATAAATGCAGAAAGAAACTCTAAAAAGCAAGGGCACTAACAAAAGACAAGAAATTATTAAAAGACAAGACAGCAACATAAAGACAGTGAACGAGGTAAAAGTAGAAAAATCTGAAAAGCAAGGGGGATTAGGGAAATAAAATAGAAAAATTTAAAAATAGGGACTGAACTAAAACAGAGATGTAGAAAGAAAAGAAATAATTAAAAAATAAAGGCATCAAAAGTAAGAAAAGTAAGCATAGAAAGAACATTTTAAAAGGGGGCGATAAGGGAAAAATTAAAACAGAGACAGCAGGCTAGAACAGATTAAAATAGAACATCTAAAAAGCAAAGGAATTAAAGAAAGGCAAGAAGTAATTAAAAGAACAGCATAATAAAGACTGGGAACGGGATAAAAGAAAATTTTAAAAAGTAACAGGGATTAGAGAAATAAATGGAAAAATTAAAAAATAGTGGCAGTGAACTTAAAGAGATGGAGAAGGAAAATTTAAAAAGTGAGGGCACTATGGAAAGACAAGAAATAATTAAAACATAAATACAGGGAAATAATGACAGCTACGGGAACAAAAGGAGACAGAAAACTTTAAAAGAAACTCTGATTAAGGAAATAAGGATAACATTCAAAAATAGCATCACTGAACTACAATGGAGATGATGAAAGAAAATCTAAAAAGCGATAGCACTAAGGAAAGACAAGAAAGGACAATCAAAAACTAACAGCAGCAAACGGAATAAAAGTAGAACATTTTAAAAGCCAAAGGACGGAGAAAGGAAAGAACTAAAAAATAGCAGCAGTGAACTACAATGCAGAAATAAAAAAAAAAAACGCACTAAGGAAATACAAGAAATCATTCAAAACTACAGATGGTGAACAGGAGAAAAGTGGGCAGAGAAAGAAAATTTGCAAAGCCATGAGCATTAGGGAAAAGAAGGGGAGGGAACTAAAAACTAGGGACAGCAAACGAAAGGCAGAGCAAGAAAATTTAAAACGGGAGGGCCCTAAGGAAAGACAAGAAATAATTAACTAGAGCACAATAAAGACAGCAAAGGGGATAAAAGGAGACAGAAAATTTAAAAGCAATGGAGATTAAAGCCATATTGAGCAAATGAAAAAACGGCGATGGCAAACTATAAGGAAAATAAGGAAAAAATGAATCGAAACTGTGAACTAAAAGAGAGATGTAGAATTAAAAAATTGTAAAAGCAATGGCAGTAATGAAAAACAAGAAAAAATAATTAACATCTCATGACAGCAAAGGAGATAAAAGTAGAAAATTTTAAAAACCAATGATCAAGATTAAGAAAGGAAAAAAGGAAAACCCAAATATTAAGATTAAGAAAGGAAAGCACTAAAAAATAGTGACAGCTAACTACAACACAGACATAAATAGACATTTTAAAAAGCAAAGGCACTAAGGAAAGACAACAAATCATTAAATAATAAAGACAGTGAACAGGATAAACGTAGGCATAGAAAGAAAACTAAAAGAAAAAGAAAACAAACTAAGAGAGAGCTGTGGAAAGAAAATTTTAAAAGGTAGGGCACTAAGGAAAGACAAAAAAATAATTAAAGATAAACACATCAAAATAAAGACAGGAAATGGTATAAAAACAGACAAACTTTTAAAAGCAATGGTGATTAAGGAAATAAGGAAAAAATTTTAAAATCCCATTGGTGAACTAAAATGGAGATGGAAAAGAAGATTTAAAAAGTGATGGCACTAAGGAAAAACAAGAAAGAATAATTAAAAATTAATGACAGCAAACAAGATGCAAGTAGAAATTTTAAAAGGCAAAGGATTAAGAGAGGAAAGCAGTACAAAGTAGCAACATTGCACTACAATGCAGACATAGACAGAAATTTTTAAAAGCGACAGTGCTAAGGAAAGACAAGAAATCATTCAAAATAAAGACAGTGAACGGAATAAAAGGAGGCATAGAAAGAAAACTTAAAAAGCAATCAGCATTAGGGACAGTGCACTAAAACAGAGATGCAGAAACAAAATTTTAAAAAGCAAGGGCACTAAGGAAAGACAAGAAATAATTGGGAGAATTAAAAAACAGGACATCAGGAAGTGATTTAAAAACCCGCATCGGTGAACTAAAACGGAGACGGAAAAAACGGAAAAAGACAGAAAATTATTTTTGAATCATTTATATAATACAGCAGATATAGGTTTGTATTTGGAAATCCTTCTTTTTATATATATATATATATATATGAATTCTGTATATATACATATGAATATTATTTTATATATATATATATATATATATATATATATATATATATATATATAAAGGCGAGAGATTTTTCTCTACTGCAATGCCTCACACCCGTATTTACAGTTTTGAACGTTTTTAATCACACACACGAATTTTCGAGGCCGATTCCTCCTCTTTTGTCCACGTCTCTCCTTGGACCTGGATCGCTTTTAGTACGGACGCTAGTATCTCAGTAAGCTTTTCAAGTACTACTCTAAGATATTTTCAAAACTTATTGACTGAAAAAGCACACAGCTTCTATGACGAAAACAAAGCCTGTTTCTTCTGAACGCCTGAACTCTTACAAACGGCGTCTTTCCTCTTTTAGGACGCAACTATTTTCCCGATATCATTTCCTAGTAAGCGCACAGAAACAGAAGATTGCGCTTTCAGGAAGGCAAAATAAACGGAGGGAAGTCGGCTTTGCACAGGCAGAACACGCTCCAGCGCAGACCTTCTTTTCCTTTTAGGATCTGCGCTAAAATAGTTCCTAGAAAAACTAGAGAAGGAAGGAGAGCTGGCGCATTCTTGACGTTAACTTTGAAGTCCATGCTACAAGCGCCTTAGGAAAAACGCGGACACGCATCGCGGACGCACCTTGTACTCGCAGACCGCTACGCAGCCTTTCCGTCCGTCTTGCGCTTTCACGGCAGAAGAAAGGGCGACCACGGTGAAACGGCGGCAGCTGACGCTCTGCTGAGAGAGGAAAAAAACCTGTAGCATAAAGCTGGGGAGGAGTCCCAAGCTGCCCGGTTTTGTGAAGTCTTGCGAAGGCTACAGCCGAGCGAAGGAAAAAAGAGCCGTTTGGAACATAGTGCCAAACAACATTCGGCAATAAAACTCGGAGGCGTTTGACACGCGCCCATTTTTTGGTAACTTGCTATTTGCTTCCTGTTATCGTTGTTCTTCCTTCAGAACCTCTACTTGGAGCCAACTTCTTTGCTATCCGTTCAAGCGTTTCCCTTCCTGGTATTACTAGCACACGGGCCCAGGCAAGTCCCTGAACTGCTCTTCCGAACTTCTCCAAACGACAATTACAGCCACAAAAGAGGACTTCAAGAGAGGAAAAGGAGAGGCCGGGCAGCAAAAGAGCTCTGCAGGCTGCCACCAGTCAACATTCCACTCTTTTTTTTTTTTTCTTTTAAATACACCCCCCCCGCCCCCAAATACAAACAAAAAAACCCCCATGACCTTGTATTTTTTTTCCTTTGGGAGCTCACCCCTGTCTCAGCACAGTGTCCTCCACAGAGCAGGAAGCGCAGACGATCTGTATCCCGATTTGCACGCGACGAATCCGTGTTCAGAAGAAATAGGCCAGATCTGTAAGACCGGTGTTATTTTGGGGGTTTTAACAATCACAACGCAATTGCATCGACCGACGCGTTTGTGAGAAAACTCCTTAACTTCTAAACGTAGCACCTCCTTGGGTAAAAAAACGTGTGCGAGACTGAAAAAAAGGGATGATTCAGAGCTCCCGCTCACGATGGAGCCGTGGCGAAAGGAATGAAAGTGAAGACAAACAGCAGCAACACGAAGTGAAATTCGGCTTTAATTCTAGGCACGTGCTTAAGAGACTCTCCAAGCCCACACCTCAATCCTAGGAGCGACTAGCCCTTTTCTGGAAGGACAAACTTTGTTACTTCAAAGTCCTAGACCGAAGGCTCCACGGAACAGAACGTGCACCGAGCCACAGGCCACCGTGCCATCAATGCTCTGATGGCAAAGAAAAACCAAGGAAAACTAAAGTTTAAAGATCGGTTTCCATCGCGTTTCATTCCTGACGTTTCCACTGGCACCTAGGTGCTCCAAAATGAACTCTACTGACACCGCATGTTACTAACAATTTAGTTCTGCGTATCAAAACAACAGGCTATTTCCAGCTCGCCCATCAAAGCAGCACGACCGACCAGAAGAGAAACACCGGACCCTAAAGAAGGGAACAGGCAGCTCTTCATTTCTCCTAGAGGAAAGTCTGTTCTTTTGCCCGGAAGGCAAACAGCCGAAACTGCCAAGGGAGCACTGCAGGAACGCGGCGCGCTCTCTCAGCTGCAATTTGTCATCGGCTTTTCGGCACGGGCAGCGGCTTTGCCTTTCCTCTGGCTTTGATGTGGCGCCCCTGGAGCGTCCTCGACCCGGCAAGGGTTTCTCCCCGCTCCCGCAGCCCCAGACACGCGATTACCTGAGCGCCGAGCGGAATCACCCACGCGGGATTTTCTTCCCGGGACGCAGAAGGTGACGCTGGGAAAGGAGGAGGCAAAAAAGGAAGCGGTTTGTCCGGCAGCCACGGCCCTAGAAACTACACCTCCCGGCATGCCCCGGGCAACCAACGTGGCCGACCAAAAGCCCCGGATGCCAGGGGACGCAGCCCTCCGTGCTTTGGGACCCTGCGGGGACACCGTTCCCCCCGCCGCCGCCGCACATGGAAGCCCCGCCGAGCCCCCAGCGCGGCTCCGGGCAGCCCCCGCCAACACCTCCGGCTGCCCGCCCCCGCCCGGCGCCGACGCGGCGCGGCGCCCCGCCGCCGCCCGGCCCCGGACCGGCGCGGCGTGGCGCCCGCCCGGCCCCGGACCGGCGCGGCGCCCCCCGCCCGGGAGCGGCGCGGCTCGGCTCGGCGCGGCGCTCCCCCGCCGCCCAGCCCCGGCGCGGCTCGGTGCGGGGCCTCTCCGGCGCCCGGCCCGCACCGGCGCGGCGCCCCCCCCGCATCGAACCAGTGCGGCTCAGCTCGGCGCGGCGGCCCCCGGCGCCCAGCCCCGGAGCGGCGCGGCTCGGCGCGGCACCCCCCCGCCCCGGAGCGGCGCGGCTCGGCGCGGCGCCCCCCACCGCCCGGCTCCGGACCGGCGCGGCGCCCCCACCGCCCGGCTCCGGACCGGCGCGGCCCCCGCCCAACTCCGGGCTGATCTCGCCACCGGCCCCGACCCGGTGCGCCCCCCCCCCTCGCCCGGCTCCGGGAAGCCCCGCCCGCCCGGCTCCCACACGGCACCGCACCCTCCCCGCTCCGTGCCTCCCGCCGGCCCGGCCGCTCCCCCCCCAGGCACCGCCGCCCTCCTCGGGGCTTCCCCGCTCACCTCCTCCCTGCCTGCAGCCGCAGCCCAACGACCGCTCCGCTCCGCCCCGGGCTCCCGCTGGCCCCTCCGCGGGGGGAAGCTGCGCCCACCGCGCGATGCCCGCCCGCGACGCACCGCGCATGGTCTGGGAGGAATTCCAGTTTAATCTCTGTGGGCTGGACGACCTTCTGTATCATCCAGGGGACTTCTCGTTTCACCTCTATGCTCTGGAGGGCCTTCTCGATGGTCTGGGTGGACTTTCGGTGTCATCTCTATGGTCTGCGGAGCCGCCCTATACTCCGGGAGGACTTCCGCTTGCATCTCGATGGTCTGATGGACAGTCTTTCGAATCTGGGATGACTTTCTGTCTCCTCTCTATGGTCTGGAGGACCTTCTCGATGGTCTGTGTGGACTTTCGGTGTCATCTCCATGGTCTGCGGAGCCGCCCTATACTCCGGGAGGACTTCCGCTTGCATCTCGATGGTCTGAAGGACAGTCTTTCGAATCTGGGATGACTTTCTGTCTCCTCTCTATGGTCTGGAGGACCTTCTCGATGGTCTGTGTGGACTTTCGGTGTCATCTCCATGGTCTGCGGAGCTGCCCTATACTCCGGGAGGACTTCCGCTTGCATCTCGATGGTCTGAAGGACAGTCTTTCGAATCTGGGACGACTTTCTGTCTTATCTCTATGGTCTGGACGACCTTCTCTGTGATCCGGGAGGACTCTGTCGGCCATTTTGGTGGTTTGGACGAGTTATTTTTTTGCCGGGGGGGGTTTGGTTTTTTAAGCTTTTGTGTGCTCTGTGCAGCCGCAGCCCAACGACCGCTCCGCTCCGCCCCGGGCTCCCGCTGGCCCCTCCGCGGGGGGAAGCTCCACCCACGGCGCGATGCCCGCCCCCGATGCACCTCGCATGCGCTGGCGAAGCTCCGCCCCCCCAGCGAGAAACCCCGCCCTCTGCAGCCAAGCTCTGCCCTGCCCACAGCACGCATGCGCCGGTGAAGCTCCGCCCCCCGGCAAAGCTCCGCCCTCCCATGGCAAAGCTCCGCCCCCCGCATCGAAGCTCCTCCCCTGAGACAGCGCGCATGCGCAGACAAAGCTCCGCCCTTCACAGCAAACCTCCGCCCTCCCACGGCAAAGCTCCGCCCCCCCCGCAGCAAAGCTCCGTCCCCAACTCATCGCGCATGTGCCGATGAAGCTCCGCCCTCACCCGGCAAAGCTCCGCCCCCCCGCGGCAAGGCTCCCTCCCCGACGCATCGCGCATGCGCTGGTCAAGCTCCGCCCTCACCCGGCAAAGCTCCGCCCTCACCTGGCAAGGCTCCGCCCCCCCCCCGCGGCAAAGCTCCGCCCCCGAGGCCGCGCGCATGCGCGGCAAAGCTCCGCCTTTCTCATCAAAGCTCCGCCCCCACGGCAAAGCTCCGCCCCAAGACAGCGTGCATGCGCCGGTTAAGCTCCGCCCTCACACGGCAAGCTCCGCCCACCCACGGCAAAGCCCCGCCCTTCAGAGCAAAGCGCCACCCCCGCGGCAAGGCTCCGCCCCCGAGACAGCACGCATGCGCCGGTGAAGCTCCGCCCTCACACGACAAAGCTCCGGCTTACCACCGCTAGGCTCCGCCCCCCGCGGCTAAGCTCCACCCCAACACAGTGCGCAGGCGTGGTCTCCAGGGGCGGGGCCTGTCGCTAGGGGTGGTGCCCTTCCCCTGCCCGGGGGCATCCAGGGGCGGGGCCCGGCGCTAGGGGCGGGGCCGCTCCACACCAGGACCGGGGCATCCAGGGGCGGGGCTGCAGCGGAGGCGGACGCCGCGGGGCGGGGCTGCAGCGGAGGCGGACGCGGCGGGGCTAGCAGCGGCAAGCGCCTCCCGTGCGGCGAGAGCGGCGCTTCCTTACCGGGAGGCAGCAACGGCTGCGGCGGCAGCACCCCGCGGCCACCGCGCTGTCGCATGCCCGTTACCGGCCACCGGCACCGGCGACCACGGGGACGCCACCGCCCCTGCGCGGCTCCCGCCCTGCAGTACCCGCTTTTGGCCGCCAGGCGGCAGCACCACACCAAGCCCGGCGCTCCGACCGCGCCCCGCGGGGAGAAAGGACTCGCCCCCCGGCCCGCCTGGGGCCGCCCGCAGCCGCCGCCGCCGCCGCCGCCGCCTTACGGGGGGGCGGGGGGTGTCACAAGCCTCGCCCTTCTCTGCCCCTGCTCCCGCTCACAGCCCACGCAGCCACAGCCATCGCCTCGCCACCAAAAAGCACCCAAGCGGCTCGAGCATTTCAGTCCTCTGCACTTGACAGCTTGCAGCGGCTGCTGGCCCTTTCTCTCCGCGCCCCCCACCCCAGCACCCAGCCGGGGGACGCAGCACAGGGAACCTGGTCAATACCTTTGCCTTGCCTCAGCTTTTTTGCCCCCAGAAAAAGCCCCCGGGAGTGCTGGATTCATCTGCATGTGCCATCAGGGGTGGGAGAGTGACACCAGCGAGTCAACAGACCCTGGAGAGATTTTAGTAAAAAAAATAAAAAGATCAGAACCAGAAGGGTAAAAGTGAGAAAATTCATGGATTGAGATAAAAACAGTTGAACAACCACAACCACCATTACAGAAAAGAGGAAAACTAAAAATCTAAGAGAAAAACAAAAGCCAATGCAGACAAGCCATACAACTGAAAACAATTGCTCACTACCAAGCGACTGATGCTCCGCCAGTCCCTGAGCCGCAGCCCCCCGCCAGCCTCCCCCCTCATTTTATGGCTGGACGTGACGCACACGGTGCGGGATGTCCCCTTGGTCGGCCGGGGTCCGCTGTCCCAGCCCCCTCCCCTCCCAGCTTTCTGTGCCCCCGCCTGCTCGCCGGCGGGGCAGGGTGAGGAGCAGAAAGGGCCTTGACTCTGTGCAAGTGCTGCTCGGTGACTAAAACATCCCTGCGTGTGTTATCAACACTTTTTCCAGCACAAATCCAAAACACAGGGGCAGGGAGAGCGGGATGGGAGCAGGGTGCAGGTGGTGTCTTGCGGAAACAGTCATTTTCCAATTAGCAAAACTGCTAACTGCTTGTGCCTTGGGAACGGAATTTGGGAGGGAGCTCAAAGAGATGAAAGTGTTTGTTTAAGTAACAAACTGTGGGCAACTAACGGCTCCAGCCTTGAGGAAGAGCTCACAGACTGATAAAAGGGAGCATCTCGGTACCAAAGACTGGACGGTGGCCAGAGAAGCGTGAAGTTTGATCAAACTGCAGAAAGTGGGTGAAAGGTAAACGTGGCGAGGGGAGATCGTGACCGCCGACTCAATTCAGGACCGAAAAGACTTGCCCCCCGACCTGAAAGGAGCACGCCTGCTAATTTACATAGCAAGCGAGGCTAATTTAAGTACAGCAAACCAATAGTGTATGAAATGTTAATCACCAGCCGATAAGTGTAAATTTAGGCAGGTTTATACCGATCTTGTAACCTGACAAATACACTGCCGGTTTGTGTGAGGGTGTGCCTGACTTGTGGGAAATCGCCAAGCACCCAGCTTTGCGCAGACCTGAAATAAGTGATCAGTGTCTCTCCTGAGTGGGTGGTTATTGGGCCGTTGCACACTGGGCAAAGGATCCGCCTTTCGGACAAGAGTTTTGGCGACCGCGATGGGACAGCCGTGGAGCCTTGCCCGGAGCGACTCGCCGGCCACCAGAGGGGAGAAGCTGTTCTTCGGATTCCAGCGTGCGCCGACCTGTTTGTTCGGGGACTCTGCGAGTGCTCTCCCTGTCCGGAGCGGGCAAACGACTCAAAGGTGCAGCGCGTAAATTAGAGACACTGTAAGGGGAGCTGTATAAACGGTAAAAGTAAGAGGTATTCGTGAACGCTTGACAGTGATGACTGGAGTGCCTGAAAAAGGGGATAAGACCATTCTTTTTGGGTAAAAATATGGGAGCGGGACAAGGGGCAGGAAAGTCTGCTGAACCTCCCCTTTGCTCTCCGTTAGGATACATCCTGCAATACCGGAATAAGTTTGGTGGGGATCCCCTAAGTAAAAGAAAGTTAAAAGAATACTGCAGTCAATGGTGGCCGATGTATAAATTGGATGATGGGGAAAAATGGCCGGATATGAGAACTCTGAATTATAATACTATTTTGCAGCTCGTTATTTTGTAGAAGGCAGGATAAATGGGATGAAATACGTGGATTTGTTCTTTTCTTTAAGAAATGATTATAAGACAACAAGAAAATGCAAATTGTTGGTATCTGATTCAAATGTCTTGATGACGGAGTATAAAAATAAATTGCCTCAGTGTTTTTCTGCTTCTAGCATTGGGAAAAGGTGTTTGAAAGTGGAAGCTGGAGAAGAGGATGCGCAGCTGATGGTGTCCCCGGGAAGGGAAGGGGACAGTGTTGTTGGCAGGGAGAGAAGCAGCGAAGGACGTGAGTCCCATTGTGGGCAGAACTCGGGCGCAGCAGAACCCCGTTATTCGGGCTCCGTTGCGCCAGGCGGTAGGACCGGACGGAACGCCTGTCTCTGTGACAGTACCTTTTTCAGCCTCAGAGTTAATGAATTGGAAGGAGTCTGCTGGGTCATATCGGGAAAATCCGGAAAAAATGTATCGGTCCTTTAAATTGATAATTGAAAATCATAACCCGGATTGGAAAGATATGCAGGCGTTGCTTAATACTTTATTTCTCCCTGAGGAGAAGAGAATGGTGTTAGGAAAAGCTCCAGAGGACAATATGAGGTTAAATACCAGGGGCGGTCCGGGTCATTTTATGCCAATACAAGAACCAGATTGGGATCAGAATATTAGTGCGGACAGATTGATGATCAAAAGGTATCAGCAGTTAATTTTGTGTGGGGTAAAGCAGGGGGTACCTAGACCCAAAAATCTTGCAAAGTTGTATCAGGTGGTTCAGAGTAAAAATGAAGACCCTTCTGCTTTCTATGAGAGGCTGTGTGAAACTGCTAGAAAATGGATGGATTTGAATCCGGATGATGAAGCAAATGGGAGGATGTTCAGTATGGTGTTTATTGGGCAGTCGGTGCAGGATATAAAGAGACTGTAACGGAAAGTCGATGGGGACAGGGGTATGTCAATAACTGGGATGAGAGAGAAAGAAAAGAGAAACAGAATAGAATGAAGTTGCAAGCATCTTCGCTGGCAGCAGCAATAAATGGGAATAATAGTAGAAGGAAAGGTAGGGGTGGAAGTAGAGTAAGAGGGGGACGAGGCGGAATGACGCCGGGAAGAGGGTCACAAAACCTAACCCTGGTGGGTCCAAAGCACCGTGCAGCCTGTAAACAGGAGGGACGCTGGAAGAATGAACGCCCGAGCCCAAAGGGGCTAGAGGAGCAGGATCGGGTAAGAAATGCCCACCTTATGGCGTCAGAGGATTCAGAGAATGAAGGAAGGGCACCGGGGGAAAACATTAAGGTCTCCCCAGCTGATCCCCTGGTTTCAGTTCAGCTGGTGAATCAGACGGTTAAATTTTTAGTTGACATAGGAGCAATATATTCTCTATTAAACAGTTGTAAAGGACCTATGAGTAGATTCTCAATGTCAGTAATTGGTGCCACGGGAAAATGAGAGATTAGAACTTTCTTTCAACCGATCAAGTGTGAAATTGGAAACAAAGCACTTACACATGAATTTTTGTATATGCCAGAATGTCCCCTACCTCTGATGGGAAGGGATTTATTGAATAAATTGGGAGCACAGATAACTTTTTCATGAGAATAAAGTTCAATTGCATATTCCACAAAATAACGCCTGGGAGGCACAAGCATATATGTTACAGGAATTGTCAGAAACGAAGAATGCTGAAAATAAGGAAGAACAAATTGAAGCGCCCTCTGAAATCATGAATGCAGCGGTTGCCTTTGAATGGGCAACTGAGAAACCTGGAAGAGCCAAATTGGCAGAACCGGTAAAAGTGGACTTGAAACTGGGAGCGAGGCCAGTAAGACGAGAACAATATTCCATGAAATTGGAAGCTCGGGTTGGACTGGAGCCTATAATTAATAATTTTCTAAAATATGGACTGTTGAGAGTGTCAATCTGAATACAATACCCTGATTTTGCCTGATAAAAAGCCACATTCGTAGGAATATCGATTAGTACAGGATCTAAGAGCTATTAATCAAATAGTGATTGCTGTACACCCGGTGGTGCCTAATCCCTACACTCTGCTGACAACGATAGTTGATTCAAATGTTTATTTTACAGTGTTGGACTTAAAAGATGCTTTCTTTTGCATTCCATTGGACGAACAAAGTGGGAAGCTGTTTGCCTTTGAATGGGAGAGCCCTGCAACGGGATGCAAAGTGCAGTTCTGCCGGACAGTGCTTCCTCAGGGACTCAAGAATAATCCTACAATCTTTGGTAATGCATTGGCAAAAGAACTGGAACAATGGCAAGGTCAGAAGCCTACCGCTCCCTGGTTACAATACGTAGATGGTATCTTGTTGGGGGCAGACAGAGCTGAAGAATGTAAAGAGGCAACTATTAATCTATTGAAGTGTCTGGGGTTGGCAGGATACAGAATGCCACAAAAGAAAGCACAGATTATGCAGAAAAATGTAATTTATCTTGGATTAGAGATATCCCAAGGAAAAAGGAAACTGGGAGTTGAGAGAAAAGAGGCGATCTGCCAAATCGCCCTCCGCCCATCGAAAAGAGAACTCAGGGGATTTCTAGGAATGGCTGGATGGTGTCGCCTGTGGATACCTAATTTGGGGTTAATGGCTAAACCTTTGTATGAAGCTGTTAAGGGACCAGGAGGGCTATTGGAATGGACTCCAGAATGCCAGAAAGGATTTGATGAAATAAAAATCGCTCTCATGAGTGCTTTAGGTCTCCTGAATTTATCAAACATCAGGCACTGGGAGTGCTTGTACAAACTTTGGGAGACGAAAAGACCAGTAGCTTACTTTTCAAAACAATTGGATAAAGTAAATTCTGGATGGCCAGGGTGTCTGAGAGCGGTAGCAGCTGCTGTGTTGCCAATACAAGAGGCATGAAAATTGACTTTGGGACAGAAAATAACTGTTTATGTGGCACATGCTGTTGCAGCGGTGCTGGAGCAGAAAGGACATCATTGGCTATCCCCGAGCAGAATGGTACAAGACCAAGCAATATTGCTCGAACAAGAATATATAGCAATGAGAGTGTCCAGTGCCCTGACTCTGGCATTGCTGTTACCTGTACGTGAAAGGGAGGAATTGTCATATGATTGTCCACAAACCATCGAACAGGTGTACTCTAGTCGTTCAGACCTGAAGGATACTCCCTTGCAGAATCCCAACTGGGAGCTGTTCTCTGATGGAAGCAGCTTCGCCGTGAAAGGGGAACGGAGGGCTGAGTATGCTGCTGTTACCTTAGAAGAAGAAATAGAAGCAAGACCACTGCCAGTGAATACACCTGCTCAGAAGGCTGAATTAGTCGCTTTAACTCAAGCTCTGGAATTATCAGAAGGAAAGCGGGCTAATACCTATACTGATTCAAAATATGCTTTTGGAGTAATACATGCACATGGTGCAATTTGGAAAGAAAGAGGACTGTTATCATCACAAGAAAACCCAATAAAATACAGCAAAGAGATTATGAAATTACTTGAGGCACTTAATAAACCTAAAGAAATAGCAGTAATACACTGCAAAGCACATCAGTCTGGTCAAACTGATGTAATTAAAGGAAATCGAAAAGCAGATGAGGCTGCGAAAAAGAATTGCTCTATCAGCAACAGTGACAACCTTAGTTCCAGAAAGAATCTTAAAAACTGACACTCCTAAATATACAGAAAAAGAAGACAAGTTGGCTGAACTACTGAAATGCATTAAGACTGCCGAAGGATGGTGGGTGACTCCAATCGGACAATGTGTTGTAACTCCACAGATAACGAAGGAACTAACAGAACGAACACGTAAGAGCACACGTATGGGAACTGAAGCTTTAATTGAAACAGTAAGAGGTAGGCTGTAGGAATCAACATGATGCTGATTGCTAAAAGTGTCACACAACAACGCGCGGTTTGTGTCAAAAATAACCCTAAGATCCAAAGGACACCCCCTCCTGGAGAGGTAAAAAGATGTTTCACGCCTGGGGAATATTGGCAAATTGATTTTTCCAAATTACGTAACTGTAATGGATATAAGTATTTATTAGTAATTGTTGATACTTTTTCAGGATGGCCTGAAGCTTTCCCATGTCGCACCAACAAGGCAAGAGAAGCGGTAAAAACTTTGTTAAAGGAAATTATACCAAGATTTGGGGTACCAGGAGGGTTTTCTTCAGATCAAGGGCCTCATTTTGTTGCAGAAGTGGTTCAAGGGGTGTCAAGATTTTTACAACTTAAGTGGGATTTACATACTCCATGGAGACCCCGGTCCAGTGGAAAAGTAGAAAGGATGAATCAGACAACAGAGAGGCAGATTGGAAAATTGTGTCAGGAAACCCAGATGAAATGGATAGAAGTTTTGCCTCTAGCGTTATTAAGAATTAGAATAACCCCTGAAGTTAGAGAAAGAATTAGTCTATTTGAAATTTTGTATGGGAAACTTTACACAGTAAATTTAACAGGGAAAGGAACTCAGATGCACCTTAAGGGTGACCAAGTGTCGAGTGACTCTCTCTTGCCTGTGGCAAGGGTTCTCACTTCTCTCCATAGGCACGTCCAGCTGAGAACGCCTGTGCCTTTGGATTCAGCTGTACGCCCGTTTAAGCCAGGAGATCAAGTGTGTCTGCAGACCTGGAAAGAGGAGCCGTTGACAGAAAAGTGGAAGGGACCTGACCTTGTACCGTTAACTACAAACACTGCCGTGAAACGTCAGGGGATTGATACCTGGATTCACTACACCCGAGTAAAAGCGGCCCCTCCAAAGATGTAGAGAGTTGAACAAGTACAACCTTTGAAGTTAAAAATATGCAGAGACAAATGAACTGCACTTGGACTGATATTGAATCAGTTTTACATTTAGAGTGTACAAGGAAAAATTTTCTTGTATTGTCTTTTAGGAATAACATTAATACTGTTTCTGTGGTTTTTATACAGGTACACTACTTTCCTAAAGCCCAACAAGAGAAATACGGTGGTTACTTTTTTTTCCCTTTCCTGAGTCAGGTACCCAAAGGGAACCAGGAGGGATGCTCTGATGCTTGGAGTCATAATCTCCACCTGGAAATGGTTGAAAAAGCTATGAAAATAGCTAATCGAACAAGTTGCTGGGTGTGTACCCATTTCCCAGAGCATGGCAATAAGGGAGTACCTTCAGTCAGAATACCAATTCCCTTCAATAAGTCCTGGAATAATTTGTGGGTAAAACCGAAATTCACAGGGAAAAAAAAAAAGAGAGTGATTTTCAGACCTGGAATGTGTGAGATGTGTTAAGTGTATGACAACAAATAAGACCAGGTCACCTGGTAACACGTCGGTAGAGCGTTACCCGTGCTGTGAGCGGCCAGTGCAGTCACAAGGAAAGACACGACAGAACGGCTGTGGGAACGTTCCGAAGGCAGCGGCCGGTTTTGGCCATGTGGAAAGAAGGCACGGGAAGTCTTGCCGCCCAGTTGGTCTGGGACTTGCACCCTACGTGCGGTTGTCCCTAATATTACCATAATGAATGAAATGAACACAGGGCTATGGGTAAGAACATATATGAAAAGGTACCAAAGAAGTGACGATACATTAACTGATCGACCAGCTGCCTTCCATTCATTTGTCGGGTGGTTTCTCCCTTGGTTAGGAGTTAGAGAACTGGAAAAAGCAATAGTGACTATTTCAGCACTTATTGAAAACATAGAGAATGCGACAGCTGATGCTATCAAAGCCTTGCAAGGGAAGCGTCAGAGATTGGGGAAGCCACCCAAAATAGAATGGCATTGGATATGCTATTGGCTTCTCAAGGAGGGGTGTGTGCAGTGATCAATACTGGTTGTTGTGTATATGTGCATCAAAGTGGGCAAATCTCTACTGATTTAAATGAAATTTGGCAACAAACTAAAATCTAACATGAAATTCAAAAAGATGATGCACCTTTAGGATTCAAAGAGACTTGGGGATGGTTAACTTCCTGGTTCCCTGATTTAAACCTATGGATCAAGAGATTACTGGCATTATTAATAATAATCCTGTTAGCTTTTGTGTGTCTGTATGTACTTCTACAATGCACCTGTAGGTGTTGCTTGGCCAGCAATCCGGCACAAAAATGACTTATCCAAGGAATACCCTTAGACAAGTCTCAAAAGGGGGAAATGATGTCTTGCAGAAACAGTAATTTTCCAATTAGCAAAACTGCTAACTGCTTGCGCCTTGGGAACGGAATTTGGGAGGGAGCTCAAAGAGATGAAAGTGTTTGTTTAAGTAACAAACTGTGGGCAACTAACGGCTCCAGCCTTGAGGAAGAGCTCACAGACCGATAAAAGGGAGCATCTCGGTACCAAAGACTGGACGGTGGCCAGAGAAGCGTGAAGTTTGATCAAACTGCAGAAAGTGGGTGAAAGGTAAACGTGGCGAGGGGAGATCGCGACCGCCGACTCAATTCAGGACCGAAAAGACTTGCCCCCCACCTGAAAGGGGCACGCGTGCTAATTTACATAGCAAGCGAGGCTAATTTAAGTACAGCAAACCAATAGTGTATGAAATGTTAATCACCAGCCGATAAGTGTAAATTTAGGCAGGTTTATACCGATCTTGTAACCTGACAAATACACTGCCGGTTTGTGTGAGGGTGTGCCTGACTTGTGGGAAATCGCCAAGCACCCAGCTTTGCGCAGACCTGAAATAAGTGATCAATGTCTCTCCCGAGTGGGTGGTCATTGGGCCGTTGCACACCGGGCAAAGCATCCGCCTTTTGGACAACAGAGGGAGCGGGTGGGGGGTGTCGGAGTTTGGGTGGGGGCAATGGGCAGATGGGGGGTGCAGGCAGCGCCCCAGGGGTCCAGAAGCAAAGGGGCTATGGGAGGGGGGAGCAGGGGAGCGGAGGCACGAGACTGGAGGGCAGGGGACGCGGGGGGCACGTCACGGGGAAAAAAACCCCGCACGGGGGGAAAAACCTTGTGTGGGGGGACGTTTGGGTGGAGAGCACTTGGGAGGGCGCACAGACAGGCAGAGGAGGACGGGGGGCAGGAGACGGACACGGACGGACAGCGGCTGTGTGTGGGTAGAAAGGTGCACGGGGGGACACGGGTGGGGATGACCTACACCAGGGGGTCCGCCCGGCATAATCCACAGCAGATAACTCACCTGGGATAAGCCGCAACGGATAGTCCGCTCCGGAGAAGGAATCCACGCCAGAGAACGAATCCACGCCAGAGAACGAATCCACTCCAGATAATTCCCAGCAATGCTCCTCGAACTGCCAACATTTCACCCCAATTTTTGCCAAAATTAGCAGTGTTTTTTGGTGGGGTTTGGTTTGTTTTTTGGTTGTTTTTTGTTTTGGTTGTTTGTGGGTTTTGTTTTTTTTTTTTTTTGCTTTGACATCATACAAAACTTGGGGGTTTCTGCTTTCCAAAATATTCAGTTCTGGGGTTTTCCGGCACTTTTCCACATCATAACAATGGGTCATTTTTGGTTTTGGTTTTCTGCATTAACATGGGGGCGGCAGTGTTTGCTTTCCAGCTGCACAAATCGAGGCGGATTTGGCTTTCCTGGGAGCCCCAAACTGTGTTGCTCCTCCCCTCCAAATTGCGTGGCCCTGCAGGGGAAAGTCCCCGTTTGGGGGAAACTGGCCCCAAAGCGGGATGGGAAAAGGGGGAAGGGACAGCTTTGGGAAGTGCTTTTATACCTGCAAGAGAGATTCGAGGGGGAGGTCGAGTTTTTAAATCCTTTCTATAAACAGGGTTTCTTTGCATTTTATAAACCTTCTGTAGCATAGACATTTACACTTAGGTAGCTAGTTACACATACACATATTCAGGCAACAGAAACCTTTGATGCATATTACCTGTTTACACTGATATGTTATATCTATTGACACATACGTGCCTATTTACACTTTCATAGATTTAGGCTTAGATATCATCTCTACTTACACGTCTGTGTCTATTTACACTTCGTATTCTATAGAACATCTATTTAGATGAGCTGGCTGTTTAGACTTGGATATTTTGACACTTTGGTATCTTAGACTTCTCTCTTTAGACTTAGATATCTACTTACAATTCTGTCTGTTTAGTCTTAGTTATCTGTTTACACTTCCATATAACCTTTTACTCGGTGACACACGGTAAGCGTAGAGAGCTCTACATATCCAGACTTTTTTCTATTTTAAATTCCTTCATATCCATCATCTCTTTTTGCATTTTAAACTCCTTTATTTCTTAACATATAGACAAGTTCTTTTTTATTTTAAAACCCTATCTATCTGCATTTAGATTTTTCAATAGTCTAAAACCCTTTATATAATATAGCAGATACAGGTTTGTATTTTGAAATCCTTTTTTATATATATATATATATATATATATATATATATATATATATATAAGTGAATATTATTTTATATATATATATATATATATAAAGGCGAGAGATTTTTCTCTACTGCAATGCCTCACACCTGTACTTACAGTTTTTAATGTTTTTAATGAATTTTCAGGCATTTTGGGGCTGTGACCCCCTCCTTCTCTGGGGGGAAACCTCCCCGTGACACCTCCATCCCCCACTCACCTGCTCCTCTGTTTCATCATCACGCCCCCGCCCCCAGGGACGTTGGGGTGCCCCAAATGACATCATCACCCCCCAGGCCCCTCCAACACTTTTTCATCACCCCCCCAAAAAAGGCACAAACCAAGGAACACAGCCCCGACCGGCAGCTCGCTACTTTAATAATGCCGTTTACATATGTAGGCGCCCCCCCGAAAAGGGGAGCTCCGCCAGAGAAATAAAATGGGGGCAGCCCCCCCAAACGGTTGCAGCCCCCCCAGCCCCTGTCCCGCAAGCCGGCGGCTGCCCCACGCCGCGGGGGGAGCCTGCCAGGGGACGGTGACGCACCTCTCGCTCAGGCTCTGCTCTGCCGTGCTCCCCCTCCGTTCCCGCGCTGGCTTGGGCTTATCCAAGGGCTGCAGTCCCTTAGGGGTTTATCCGCTTCAAGTGGAGCCTTATCTACGAGCCAGTCTCTCCAGGAGTATACCTGCTGCGGCACAGACTTCTCCACAGTCACTTAGAGGTGCACCTGTTCCAGCGTGGCCTTCTCCACAGGCCACAATGCTTTCCGAGATATACTGGCTCCAGCATGGCCTTACCCACAGCCACGTTCTCTTCAGAAGGAAACCTACTCCAACATGGCCTTACCCATGCCCACACGCCTTGAGGTGCTCCAGCATGAGCTCATGCACAGCCACCAATGCTTCAAGGTGTACCTGCTGCAGCACAGACTCATCCACAGCCACCAGTGCTTCGAGGGGTACTTTCTCCAGCGTGGCCTTCTCCTTCAGCCACAATCCTTTCAGAGGTATACCTGCTGCGGCACAGACGCAACCATGGCCACAGACGCTTTGAGACATACCTGCTCTGGCATGGGCTTACCACATCCACGGATGCTTCGGGGTGTCCTGCTCCCGCGTGGACTCATCCACAGGTCGCAGTCCCTCTGACTCAAGGTCAGCTGTCCTGGCCGTGCCCCCTCCCAGCTTCTTGTGCACCTGGCAGAGCATGGGAACCTGAAAAGTCCTTGACCAGTATAAACACTACTCAGCAACAAACAAGACATCACTGTGTTATCAACATTATTCTCATCCTAAATCCAAAACACAGCACTACACCAGCTACTAAGAAGAAATTTCACTCTAACCCAGCTGAAATGAGTACAAGTCCTTGCACTGCTGCTGCGCATCTTGCTGGCTCGGTCGATAAAGCTGGAAGCGAAGCGTAACGCTTTCGAGGGTAAAAGGAAAACCAGAGGACAAATCGCAGCAATTCGCTTCCTACTAAAAAAGCTGTGGGTGTGCTTATAGACATCCAATAAAAATACTTCTACTGGAGAAGGGCTGGATTTTCCTTTTGCATTAATTTAACTTGCACAGCTGTGAATCGATACCAGCAGATTATCTGTCTCCAAGATACGCAGTTATCATTTGACCAGGGGTTTTTTGCGCCTTACGTCATTAGGAGCGACATCTGGCCAGCCGCGCTGCCCGAGAGAGATGCTACTGAACTGCCAGGGAAACGCACCCTTGAAAGCCAGACAGAAAGAAAAGTACTTCAGAGCACTCCGTCAAACGAGCGGAGGGGTGGGGGGAAAACCCGTAACGTTCAGTTGCCTCTCCTGGTCAACGTTTAGAACAAATACCTAACGGCTCAAATACACCTAAGCAATTGTACGCCACAGCTAGTTGGCAGTTAAAGTTGAAACAACGCCACAGCTAGTTGGCAGTTGCAGGTGAAACAACGCAAGGCAGTTTGTATAGACAATTTTAACTTTTTTTTTCTTCCTAAAGTTACATCTAGGGTAGAAAAATCAGTGAGAGAAGAGATCCCCCATACGGTTTTACTTTGCGGGCGGAATCCAATCCCCGGGGCTGCAATGCCTAAGGCTACCAGAAAGGACCGGCAGATTTGCTAACGCTTTTGGCTGCACCGAAGCACGCAGAGGAACGCGTGTTGATGACATCTCGGCTGTTGCAACTGAGAACCAGCGATGCCATCGACTTCCGGAAGACGTGCTGTGCTCGGCTCTTTGGAAGCAAACGGACTTTTCTTTCTTTTTTTTTTTTTTCTTTTTCTTTTTTTTTTAAGAGAGCGGAAAGTCTCGCTGCTGCTGACTTCTACTGCCAAGCGCATCATCTCTGAAGATCCCCACTCTGATGGGGAGTTCATAAAACACAACTTCTTTGAATGAGAAAGACTTCCATTCTGGAAAATCTCTTTCCAACTGAAGTAAGAAACCACACGCTGTAGGTTAAGGAAAAAGGACGCTGCCGAAGCAGTAACTCACCAAAACCACGTCAGGACTCGCTGTCGCTACTTACAAGGCTGGCAATGCTTCTCGGGAAAGCGACGCCGATTCCTCCTCTTTTGTCCACGTCTCTCCTTGGACCTGGATCGCTTTTAGTATGGGTGCCAGTATCTCAGTAAGCTTTTCAAGTACTACTGTAAGATATTTTCAAAACTTACTGACTGAAAAAGCACACAACAGACGATCCCTCAGAAACATCTGTAACGCGACGCTTCCCGGACACGTCCGCGCTTTAAGCTACGACGGCAAGATAAGCAGGGCTCAAGAAACGCCATGCCGATGAGGCGACGCGTTCGAGACCCTCGGGAGGCTTACCGAGGGGCCCCATGATCACCAAGAGCTACGGAAACATCAAGACCCGAGAAAGCCAGGGTACGAGACACAGAAGACAGACTACGCAAAAGCAGAACGCACAGACACAGGATGGAACCGCCCTGCCCAGCCAACGTCAGCAGCGTGCTAAGAACAGTAACCCGGTCCTTTTCCCTTCCCAAAGGAGACTGCTCCTGGACAGGCCTCTCCCCGACACCAACTTTATAACCCCTCCCTGCAATTCCTATCCTTGATACCTCCTCAGCCCTCACCCCGCAACTGAGCTTTCAGAGGGCCAGGGATCTGAATCCACCCTCAAAAAAGAAAAAAAGAAAACCACCACACACCGAACTAGAACATTCCTGCACTCGCTCAGTTCCTCTTCATCATCTCAAAAAAACCAAAAAACAAAAAACCCCAAAACCTCCCAACCCAAAAACCCACAGCACACTAACAAACTAAAACACAGTGCTGGTATTCAGCATCGGTCTGGTTACTGCCAACCGCTTCTGCGACACCCTCCTCCTCAAAAGCACCGCACCGCTCTGCTCCCCTGCTCCACGCCTGTTCTCAAGAAAGATGCTGCGGCTGTCGCTCGGTGCACCTAGGATGCCAGGAGACACAAAGTTCCCGTGGCGCTCGGGTGAAATAGCCAGCCCCGTGTGCCTCCCCTCTACCACCCAGCTCACCTCAACTTCTCAGCCGATTCTCAAGGCAGCCAGCACAGCTCCCACAGAACCAAACGGGAAATGATTAACCAACATGCCATTTCATACTTTACTATTAAATGACGACCCGGCTGACAACCACCTCGCCTCCTCCAGCCGCTCCTCAGCGGGAAGCTACGCCCCTCCGAGGCTGTTAAAAGGGAGGACCCTAAGGAAAGAGAACAACTCCTTGAAAACTAAAGACAGGGAACAGGATAAAAGCAAAAAACTTCAATAATGACGGGAATTAGGGCAACAAAGAGAAAAAAATGAAAACCGGGGACAGTGAACTAAAAGAGAGACGTAGGAAGACAATTGAAAAAGCAAAGGTACTAATAGAGACAAGGAAGAATTAAAAAAGGGAAACGGCAAACGGAATACAAGTAGACAGAAGCTTTTGTCGTGGTTTAACCCCAGCCAGCAGCTAAGCACCACACAGCCGCTACGGGGGAGAAAATTGGAAGGGTGGAAGTCAGAACACTCGTGGGTTAAAGGAAGAACAGTTGAACAATTGAAGGAAAAGACAACAGAATAGTAGTAATAGTACTAGTAGTAATAATAATAAACCAATAACAGTATACAAAGCAAGCGATTCACTCTACAGGTGCTCACCACTCGCCGACCGATGCCAAGCACGTCCCCGAGCAGCGATCGCTGACTCCTGGCCAACGACCCCCCGTTTCCCTACCGAGCGTGACGTCACACGGGAGGGAACAGCGCTTCGGCCGGCGCGGGTCAGCTGAGCTGGCTGTGGCGCCTCCCAGCTTCTGGCGCACCGGGCAGAGCACGGGAAGCTGAAAGGTCCTTGAGCGGTGTAAGCGCTACTTAGCGACAAACAAAAACGTCAGTGCGTTACCAACATTGTTCTCATCCTCAATCCAAACCGCAGCACTGTGCCAGCTACTTGGCCCAGCCCCATCTTCGCTTCATGGGTCCCACCTGGGCTGCCCTAGCTGGAACCCATCAGGAACTGAGGCCATCACCCCAGCCCCACAGCACATCACTGCGTCCCCTGGACCCAACCGCAGCCGCTCACCCGGAGGCCAGGGGCTGGAAACACATCTGGGGTCACAAAGGAGGCAGCAAATGTTTGTTCCTTCACGCCCATCAGAAATCCCAGCAATGAGCTGGTTACGAGGCTCGGTGCCCAAAGGCAGCGGGACAGAGGGAAAAGAGGGACGAGGAAAGCAGAAGGAAGGATGGAGGGAGGTAGAGAAGAGGGGTAGGACAGGGAGCCAGAAAACGGGATACTGGGAACAAGAGAGGGACGGGGAACCGTACAAGGGTGTTGAGAGAGAGAGAAATGGAGTGCAGCGAGGAGGAGGATGGGGAGATCCCACAGGAACAGGGAGCAACAGGGGGCAGGGGAGAGAGACAGAAGGGACCGAGCGGGACAACAGGAACAGCAGAGAGGGACAGAGAGAATAAGAGACACGCAGGCAGCGGCGGGGCGGGGCGGATAGAGGGAAGTACAAAAGGGGGAAAAAGCAAAAAGAATTAAAAAAAGTGACAGGAAGCTGGATAGAGGCAGTCACAGAAATAGAAATTAAAAAGCAACAAACATAGGCAAGAATTAAAAATTAGAGAATGTAAGACAGAGCGAGAAATAGAAAGGGAACAGGACAGAGAGGCAGGACATGTAAAAAATTGTTAAAGGGAGCTATGTAGAGGGAGATTTGAAAGGGAAAATAAAAAACAATGGACTACAGGAAACACAGGAAAGAAAAATGGGACAGGGAACTAGATAAATGGAGAGATAGAAATAAGACGTTAAAAGCAACATGGTACGTGACAGGAAAGCAATAAGAATAAGGGAAAGGGAACTAGATAAATGGAGACATAAAAAGAAAATTGTAAAAGCGACAGGGTAAGGAAAACCAGAAAAAATTAAAAACAGGGAGAGCAAACTGCGTAAAAGATGAGAGAGAGAAAAATTCAAAAAGGATGGGACAGGAAAGAATTAAAAAACAGGGATAGGGACCTTGATAAAAGTAGACCTAGAAGGAAACTTGAAAATGCCAAGAGGTACAGCACAGTCAGCAAAGAACTAAAAACAGGGACAGCAAACCAGATTACATATGGAAACAAAATTTTAGAAGCCGAGGGATAAAGAGAGGGGAAAATGAAAAAAATAGAGATGGCAATCTAAAGAGAGACATACGAAGAAAAGAGATGAAGTGAAGCACAGGCTGGAGGACAGACAGGAAAGCATTAACAAATAAGCGCATTGGATGGGATAAAATTAGACATCGGAAAAATAAAAGCCACGTCTCTTAGGAAAGACAAGAAAAAACTACCAAATAAAGAAAGGGGGACAAAGAGAGAGACGCATACAAAGTAAATTTTAAAAGCAACGGGGTACACAACAGACCGAAAACTATTAAAAAGTAAGGATAGGGAGCTTGATCAAAGTAGATGTAGAAAGAAAATTTCAAAAGCAACTGGGTAGAGGACAAACAGAAAGAAAATTAAACACAGAGGCAGCAAACTAGATAAAAGTAGACATAGAAACAAAAATTTTAAAGCCGAGGTACTAAGACAGGAAAGAATTAAAGAAATAGCAACAGCGAACCAAACAAATGCAGAGAGACAGAAATTGTAAAAAGCGACCGCGCTAAGGAAAGATGAGAAATAATTAAAAAATAATGACAGTGAACGGAATAAAGGTAGAAAATTTTTAAAGCAACAGAGTTTAGGGAAATAGAGGAAAAAAATTTAAAAGTAGGGGCACTGAACTGAAACGGGGACATAGGAAGAAAATTGAAAATCAAAGGCACTAAGGAAATAATTAAAAATAAAGACATCGAAGGGAAAAATGTAGACAGGGAAAGAACGTTTTAAAAGTGATGGGTATGAGGGAAATAAAGGGAAAAATTAAAAGATAGGGACAGCGAACTAAAACAGATGTGGAAAGAAAATTTAAAAAGCAACGGCACGAATGAAAGAAAAAGAAATAATTTTTTAAACAACAGCAAAGGGAATAAAAGTGGGCATAGAAAGAACATTTAATAAGCAGAGGGGAGCTAGGGGAATAAAGGGGAAAAATTGAAAAATAGGGACAGCAAACTCAGAGATGGAGAAAGAACATTGAAAAAGCGAGGGCACTAAGGACAGACAAGAAATTATGAAAAGAAAAGACAGCAAAATAAAGACTGCAAAGGGAAT
Organism: Nipponia nippon; assembly: GCF_047370975.1. Classification (NCBI taxonomy): domain Eukaryota; kingdom Metazoa; phylum Chordata; class Aves; order Pelecaniformes; family Threskiornithidae; genus Nipponia; species Nipponia nippon. Next base: position 40,261 of record NW_028262309.1, read on the forward strand.
AAACGTAGACAATTTTAAAAGCGACAGGGATTAGGGAAATAAAGGGAAAATTATGAGATAAAGGAGAGCAAACTAAAACAGAGATGTAAAAATAAAATTTTTAAAGTGACGGCACTAAGACAAGAAATTATTAAAAAATTCAAAGGTAATAAAAGTAGGCATAGAAAGAAGATTTAATAAGCAGAGGGGAATTAGGGAAACAAAGGGAAAAATTAGGAAATAGGGACAGTGAACTAAAATAAATGCAGAAAGAAACTCTAAAAAGCAAGGGCACTAACAAAAGACAAGAAATTATTAAAAGACAAGACAGCAACATAAAGACAGTGAACGAGGTAAAAGTAGAAAAATCTGAAAAGCAAGGGGGATTAGGGAAATAAAATGGAAAAATTTAAAAATAGGGACTGAACTAAAACAGAGATGTAGAAAGAAAAGAAATAATTAAAAAATAAAGGCATCAAAAGTAAGAAAAGTAAGCATAGAAAGAACATTTTCAAAGGGGGCGATAAGGGAAAAATTAAAACATAGAGACAGCAGGCTAGAACAGATTAAAATAGAACATCTAAAAAGCAAAGGAATTAAAGAAAGGCAAGAAGTAATTAAAAGAACAGCATAATAAAGACTGAGAACGGCATAAAAGAAAATTTTAAAAAGTAACAGGGATTAGAGAAATAAATGGAAAAATTAAAAAATAGTGGCAGTGAACTTAAAGAGATGGAGAAGGAAAATTTAAAAAGTGAGGGCACTATGGAAAGACAAGAAATAATTGAAACATAAATACAGGGAAATAATGACAGCTACTGGAACAAAAGGAGACAGAAAACTTTAAAAGAAACTGTGATTAAGGAAATAAGGATAACATTCAAAAATAGCATCACTGAACTACAATGGAGATGATGAAAGAAAATCTAAAAAGCGATAGCACTAAGGAAAGACAAGAAAGGACAATCAAAAACTAACAGCAGCAAACGGGATAAAAGTAGAACATTTTAAAAGCCAAAGGACGGAGAAAGGAAAGAACTAAAAAATAGCAGCAGTGAACTACAATGCAGAAATAAAAAAAAAAAAAACGCACTAAGGAAATACAAGAAATCATTCAAAACTACAGATGGTGAACAGGAGAAAAGTGGGCAGAGAAAGAAAATTTGCAAAGCCATGAGCATTAGGGAAGAGAAGGGGAGGGAACTAAAAACTAGGGACAGCCAACTAAAGGCAGAGCAAGAAAATTTAAAACGGGAGGGCCCTAAGGAAAGACAAGAAATAATTAACTAGAGCACAATAAAGACAGCAAAGGGGATAAAAGGAGACAGAAAATTTAAAAGCAATGGAGATTAAAGCCATATTGAGCAAATGAAAAAACGGCGATGGCAAACTATAAGGAAAATAAGGAAAAAAATTAATCGAAACTGTGAACTAAAAGAGAGATGTAGAATTAAAAAATTGTAAAAGCAATGGCAGTAATGAAAACCAAGAAAAAATAATTAACATCTCATGACAGCAAAGGAGATAAAAGTAGAAAATTTTAAAAACCAATGATCAAGATTAAGAAAGGAAAAAAGGAAAACCCAAATATTAAGATTAAGAAAGGAAAGCACTAAAAAATAGTGACAGCTAACTACAACACAGACATAAATAGAAATTTTAAAAAGCAAAGGCACTAAGGAAAGACAAGAAATCATTAAATAATAAAGACAGTGAACAGGATAAACGTAGGCATAGAAAGAAAACTAAAAGAAGAAGAAAACAAACTAAGAGAGAGCTGTGGAAAGAAAATTTTAAAAGGTAGGGCACTAAGGAAAGACAAAAAAATAATTAAAGATAAATACATCAAAATAAAGACAGGAAATGGTATAAAAACAGACAAACTTTTAAAAGCAATGGTGATTAAGGAAATAAGGAAAAATTTTAAAATCCCATTGGTGAACTAAAATGGAGATGGAAAAGAAGATTTAAAAAGTGATGGCACTAAGGAAAAACAAGAAAGAATAATTAAAAGTTAATGACAGCAAACAAGATGCAAGTAGAAATTTTAAAAGGCAAAGGATTAAGAGAGGAAAGCAGTACAAAGTAGCAACATTGCACTACAATGCAGACATAGACAGAAATTTTTAAAAGCGACAGTGCTAAGGAAAGACAAGAAATCATTCAAAATAAAGACAGTGAACGGAATAAAAGGAGGCATAGAAAGAAAACTTAAAAAGCAATCAGCATTAGGGACAGTGCACTAAAACAGAGATGCAGAAACAAAATTTTAAAAAGCAAGGGCACTAAGGAAAGACAAGAAATAATTGGGAGAATTAAAAAACAGGACAGCGAACTAAAGGGACGGAGAAGAAAAATTCAAAAAACGAGGGCCCTAAGGAAAGGGGGCAACAGGAGACAGGAGAGTGCTTAAAGGAAGCGGCGATTAAGAACATCAGGAAGTGATTTAAAAACCCGCATCGGTGAACTAAAACGGAGACGGAAAAAACGGAAAAAGACAGAAAATTATTTTTGAATCATTTATATAATACAGCAGATATAGGTTTGTATTTGGAAATCCTTCTTTTTATATATATATATATATATATCAATTCTGTATATATACATATGAATATTATTTTATATATATATATATATATATATATATATATATATATATATATAAAGGCGAGAGATTTTTCTCTACTGCAATGCCTCACACCCGTATTTACAGTTTTGAACGTTTTTAATCACACACACGAATTTTCGAGGCCGATTCCTCCTCTTTTGTCCACGTCTCTCCTTGGACCTGGATCGCTTTTAGTACGGACGCTAGTATCTCAGTAAGCTTTTCAAGTACTACTCTAAGATATTTTCAAAACTTATTGACTGAAAAAGCACACAGCTTCTATGACGAAAACAAAGCCTGTTTCTTCTGAACGCCTGAACTCTTACAAACGGCGTCTTTCCTCTTTTAGGACGCAACTATTTTCCCGATATCATTTCCTAGTAAGCGCACAGAAACAGAAGATTGCGCTTTCAGGAAGGCAAAATAAACGGAGGGAAGTCGGCTTTGCACAGGCAGAACACGCTCCAGCGCAGACCTTCTTTTCCTTTTAGGATCTGCGCTAAAAATAGTTCCTAGAAAAACTAGAGAAGGAAGGAGAGCTGGCGCATTCTTGACGTTAACTTTGAAGTCCATGCTACAAGCGCCTTAGGAAAAACGCGGACACGCATCGCGGACGCACCTTGTACTCGCAGACCGCTACGCAGCCTTTCCGTCCGTCTTGCGCTTTCACGGCAGAAGAAAGGGCGACCACGGTGAAACGGCGGCAGCTGACGCTCTGCTGAGAGAGGAAAAAAAACCTGTAGCATAAAGCTGGGGAGGAGTCCCAAGCTGCCCGGTTTTGTGAAGTCTTGCGAAGGCTACAGCCGAGCGAAGGAAAAAAGAGCCGTTTGGAACATAGTGCCAAACAACATTCGGCAATAAAACTCGGAGGCGTTTGACACGCGCCCATTTTTTGGTAACTTGCTATTTGCTTCCTGTTATCGTTGTTCTTCCTTCAGAACCTCTACTTGGAGCCAACTTCTTTGCTATCCGTTCAAGCGTTTCCCTTCCTGGTATTACTAGCACACGGGCCCAGGCAAGTCCCTGAACTGCTCTTCCGAACTTCTCCAAACGACAATTACAGCCACAAAAGAGGACTTCAAGAGAGGAAAAGGAGAGGCCGGGCAGCAAAAGAGCTCTGCAGGCTGCCACCAGTCAACATTCCACTCTTTTTTTTTTTTTCTTTTAAATACACCCCCGCCCCCAAATACAAACAAAAAAACCCCCATGACCTTGTATTTTTTTTCCTTTGGGAGCTCACCCCTGTCTCAGCACAGTGTCCTCCACAGAGCAGGAAGCGCAGACGATCTGTATCCCGATTTGCACGCGACGAATCCGTGTTCAGAAGAAATAGGCCAGATCTGTAAGACCGGTGTTATTTTGGGGGTTTTAACAATCACAACGCAATTGCATCGACCGACGCGTTTGTGAGAAAACTCCTTAACTTCTAAACGTAGCACCTCCTTGGGTAAAAAAACGTGTGCGAGACTGAAAAAAAGGGATGATTCAGAGCTCCCGCTCACGATGGAGCCGTGGCGAAAGGAATGAAAGTGAAGACAAACAGCAGCAACACGAAGTGAAATTCGGCTTTAATTCTAGGCACGTGCTTAAGAGACTCTCCAAGCCCACACCTCAATCCTAGGAGCGACTAGCCCTTTTCTGGAAGGACAAACTTTGTTACTTCAAAGTCCTAGACCGAAGGCTCCACGGAACAGAACGTGCACCGAGCCACAGGCCACCGTGCCATCAATGCTCTGATGGCAAAGAAAAACCAAGGAAAACTAAAGTTTAAAGATCGGTTTCCATCGCGTTTCATTCCTGACGTTTCCACTGGCACCTAGGTGCTCCAAAATGAACTCTACTGACACCGCATGTTACTAACAATTTAGTTCTGCGTATCAAAACAACAGGCTATTTCCAGCTCGCCCATCAAAGCAGCACGACCGACCAGAAGAGAAACACCGGACCCTAAAGAAGGGAACAGGCAGCTCTTCATTTCTCCTAGAGGAAAGTCTGTTCTTTTGCCCGGAAGGCAAACAGCCGAAACTGCCAAGGGAGCACTGCAGGAACGCGGCGCGCTCTCTCAGCTGCAATTTGTCATCGGCTTTTCGGCACGGGCAGCGGCTTTGCCTTTCCTCTGGCTTTGATGTGGCGCCCCTGGAGCGTCCTCGACCCGGCAAGGGTTTCTCCCCGCTCCCGCAGCCCCAGACACGCGATTACCTGAGCGCCGAGCGGAATCACCCACGCGGGATTTTCTTCCCGGGACGCAGAAGGTGACGCTGGGAAAGGAGGAGGCAAAAAAGGAAGCGGTTTGTCCGGCAGCCACGGCCCTAGAAACTACACCTCCCGGCATGCCCCGGGCAACCAACGTGGCCGACCAAAAGCCCCGGATGCCAGGGGACGCAGCCCTCCGTGCTTTGGGATCCTGCGGGGACACCGTTCACCGCGCCACCACGCCGCACATGGAAGCCCCGCCGAGCCCCCAGCGCGGCTCCGGGCAGCCCCCGCCAACACCTCCGGCTGCCCGCCCCCGCCCGGCGCCGACGCGGCGCGGCGCCCCGCCGCCGCCCGGCCCCCGGACCGGCGCGGCGTGGCGCCCCGCCCGGCCCCGGACCGGCGCGGCGCCCCCCGCCCCGGAGCGGCGCGGCTCGGCTCGGCGCGGCGCTCCCCCGCCGCCCAGCCCCGGCGCGGCTCGGTGCGGCGCCTCTCCGTCGCCTCGGCCCGCACCGGCGCGGCGCCCGCCCCCAGCATCGAACCAGTGCGGCTCAGCTCGGCGCGGCGGCCCCCGGCGCCCAGCCCCGGAGCGGCGCGGCTCGGCGCGGCACCCCCGCCCGGAGCGGCGCGGCTCGGCGCGGCGCCCCCCCACCGCCCGGCTCCGGACCGGCGCGGCGCCCCCCACCGCCCGGCTCCGGACCGGCGCGGCCCCCGCCCAACTCCGGGCTGATCTCGCCACCGGCCCCGACCCGGCGCGCCCCCCCCCCCGCCCGGCTCCGGGAAGCCCCGCCCGCCCGGCTCCCACACGGCACCGCACCCTCCCCGCTCCGTGCCTCCCGCCGGCCCGGCCGCCCCCCCCCAGGCACCGCCGCCCTCCTCGGGGCTTCCCTCGCTCACCTCCTCCCCGCCTGCAGCCGCAGCCCAACGGACCGCTCCGCTCCGCCCCGGGCTCCCGCTGGCCCCTCCGCGGGGGGAAGCTGCGCCCACCGCGCGATGCCCGCCCGCGCGACGCACCGCGCATGGTCTGGGAGGAATTCCAGTTTAATCTCTGTGGGCTGGACGACCTTCTGTATCATCCAGGGGACTTCTCGTTTCACCTCTATGCTCTGGAGGGCCTTCTCGCATGGTCTGGTCGTTTCACCTCTATGCTCTGGAGGGCCTTCTCGATGGTCTGGGTGGACTTTCGGTGTCATCTCCATGGTCTGCGGACTTCTCGGTGTCATCGGAGCCCCTATACTCCGGGAGGACTTCCGCTTGCATCTCGATGGTCTGATGGACAGTCTTTCTGAATCTGGGATGACTTTCTGTCTCCTCTCTATGGTCTGGAGGACCTTCTCGATGGTCTGTGTGGACTTTCGGTGTCATCTCCATGGTCTGCGGAGCCGCCCTATACTCCGGGAGGACTTCCGCTTGCATCTCGATGGTCTGAAGGACAGTCTTTCGAATCTGGGATGACTTTCTGTCTCCTCTCTATGGTCTGGAGGACCTTCTCTCCGATGGTCTGTGTGGATCTCTTTCGGTGTCATCTCCATGGTCTGCGGAGCTGCCCTATACTCCGGGAGGACTTCCGCTTGCATCTCGATGGTCTGAAGGACAGTCTTTCGAATCTGGGACGACTTTCTGTCTTATCTCTATGGTCTGGACGACCTTCTCTGTGATCCGGGAGGACTCTGTCGGCCATTTTGGTGGTTTGGACGAGTTATTTTTTTGCCGGGGGGGTTTGGTTTTTTGGGCTTTTGTGTGCTCTGTGCAGCCGCAGCCCAACCACCGCTCCGTGCCCGCAGCCGCAGCAGCCGGCCGGCTCCCGCTGGCCCCTCCGCGGGGGAAGCTCCACCCACGGCGCGATGCCCGCCCCGGATGCATCTCGCATGCGCTGGCGAAGCTCCGCCCCCCCAGCGAGAAACCCCGCCCTCTGCAGCCAAGCTCTGCCCTGCCCACAGCACGCATGCGCCGGTGAAGCTCCGCCCCCCGGCAAAGCTCCGCCCCTCCCATGGCAAAGCTCCGCCCCCCGCATCGAAGCTCCTCCCCTGAGACAGCGCGCATGCGCAGACAAAGCTCCGCCCTTCACAGCAAACCTCCGCCCTCCCACGGGCCGCAAAGCTCCCGCCCCCCCCACGCAGCAAAGCTCCGTCCCCAACTCATCGCGCATGTGCCGATGAAGCTCCGCCCTCACCCGGCAAAGCTCCGCCCCCGCGGCAAGGCTCCCTCCCCGACGCATCGCGCATGCGCGGCTCTCGGGTCAAGCTCCGCCCCTCACCCGGCAAAGCTCCCGCCCTCACCTGGGCAAGGCTCCGCCCCCCCCCCGCGGCAAAGCTCCGCCCCCCGAGGCCGCGCGCATGCGCCGGGCAAAGCTCCGCCTTTCTCATCAAAGCTCCGCCCCCACGGCAAAGCTCCGCCCCAAGACAGCGTGCATGCGCCGGTTAAGCTCCGCCCTCACACGGCAAGCTCCGCCCACCCACGGCAAAGCCCCGCGTCCTTCAGAGCAAGCGCCACCCCCGCGGCAAGGCTCCGCCCCCGAGACAGCACGCATGCGCCGGTGAAGCTCCGCCCTCACACGACAAAGCTCCGGCTTACCACCGCCAGGCTCCGCCCCCCCCCCCGCGCGTGCTAAGCTCCACCCCAACACAGTGCGCAGGCGTGGTCTCCAGGGGCGGGGCCTGTCGCTAGGGGTGGTGCCCTTCCCCTGCCCGGGGGCATCCAGGGGCGGGGCCCGGCGCTAGGGGCGGGGCCGCTCCACACCAGGACCGGGGCATCCAGGGGCGGGGCTGCAGCGGAGGCGGACGCCGCGGGGCGGGGGCTGCAGCGGAGGCGGACGCGGCGGCTAGCAGCACGTGCAAGCGCCTCCCGTGCGGCGAGAGCGGCGGCTTTCCTTACCGGGAGGCAGCAACGGCTGCGGCGGCAGCACCCACGCGGCCACCGCGCTGTCACGCATGCCCGTTACCGGCCACCGGCACCGGCGACCACGGGGACGGCCACCCCGCCCCTGGGCGCGGCTCCCCGCCCTGCAGTACCCGCTTTTGGCCGCCAGGCCGGCAGCACCACACCAAGCCCCGGCGCTCCCGACCCGCGCCCCGGCGGGGGGAGAAAGGACTCGCCCCCGGCCCGCCTGGGGCCGTGCCCGCAGCCGCCGCCGCCGCCGCCGCCGCCTCTTTACGGGGGGACGGGGCGGTGTCACAAGCCTCGCCCTTCTCTGCCCCTGCTCCCCGCTCACAGCCCACGCAGCCACAGCCACCGCCTCGCCACCAAAAGCACCCAAGCGGCTCTGAGCATTTCAAGTCCCTCTGCACTTGACAGCTTGCAGCGGCTGCTGGCCCTTTCTCTCCGCGCCCCACCCCAGCACCCAGCCGGGGGACGCAGCACAGGGAACCTGGTCAATACCTTTGCCTTGCCTCGGCTTTTTTTGCCCCCAGAAAAAGCCCCCGGGAGTGCTGGATTCATCTGCATGTGCCATCAGGGGTGGGAGAGTGACACCAGCGAGTCAACAGACCCCTGGAGAGATTTTAGTAAAAAAAAAAATAAAAAAGATCAGAACCAGAAGGGTAAAAGTGAGAAAATTCATGGATTGAGATAAAAACAGTTGAACAACCACAACCACCATTACAGAAAAAGAGGAAAACTAAAAATCTAAGAGAAAAACAAAAGCCAATGCAGACAAGCTTCATACAACTGAAAACAATTGCTCACTACCAAGCGACTGATGCTCCGCCAGTCCCTGGAGCTTTGCAGCCCCCCGCCAGCCTCCCCCCTCATTTTATGGCTGGACGTGACGCACTTCCACGCAGTGCGGGATGTCACCCTTGGTCGGCCGGGGTCCGCCTGTCCCAGCCCCTCTCCCTCCCAGCTTTCTGTGCCCGCCGCCTGCTCGCCGGCGGGGGCAGGGTGAGGAGCAGAAAGGGCCTTGACTCTGTGCAAGTGCTGCTCGGTGACTAAAAACATCCCTGCGTGTGTTATCAACACTTTTTCCAGCACCAACTAAATCCAAAACACAGGGGCAGGGAGAGCGGGATGGGAGCAGGGTGCAGGTGGTGTCTTGCAGGAAAACAGTCATTTTCCAATTAGCAAAACTGCCTAACTCGCTTGTGCCTTGGGAACGAGCAATTTGGGAGGGAGCTCAAAGAGATGAAAGTGTTTGTTTAAGTAACAAACTGTGGGCAAGCTAACGGCTCCAGCGCTTGAGGAAGAGCTCACAGACTGATAAAAGGGAGCATCTCGGGTACCAAAGACTGGACGGTGGCCAGAGAAGCGTGGAAGTTTGATCAAACTGCAGAAAGTGGGTGAAAGGTAAAACGTGGCGAGGGGGAGATCGTGACCGCCGACTCAATTCCCAGGACCGAAAAGACTTGCCCCCCCGACCTGAAAGGGAGCAACGCCTGCTAATTTTACATAGCATGAGCGAGGCTAATTTAAGTACAGCAAACCAATAGTGTATGAAATGTTAATCACCAGCCGATAAAGTGTAAATTTAGGCAGGTTTATACACGATCTTGTAACCTGAAGCAAATACACTGCACGGTTTGTGTGAGGGTGTGCCTGACTTGTGGGAAATCGCCAAGCACCCAGCTTTGCGCAGACCTGAAATAAGTGATCAGTGTCTCTCCTGAGTGGGTGGTTATTGGGCCGTTGCACACTGGGCAAAGGATCCGCCTCTTTCGGACAAGAGTTTTGGCGACCGCGATGGGGGACAGCCGTGGAGCCTTGCCCGGAGCGACTCGCCGGCCACCAGAGGGGAGAAGCTGTTCTTCGGATTCCAGCGTCGCGCCGACCTGTTTGTTCGGGGGGACTCTGCGAGTGCTCTCCCTGTCCCCGGGAGCGGGCAAACGTGGACTCAAAGGTGCAGCGCGTAAATTAGAGACACTGTAAGGGGAGCTGTATAAACGGTAAAAGTAAGAGGTATTCGTGAACGCTTGACAGTGACTGACTGGAGTGCCTGAAAAAGGGGATAAGACCATTCTTTTTTGGGGTAAAAATATGGGAGACGGGACAAGGGGGCAGGAAAGTCTGCTGAACCCTCTCCCCTTTGCTCTCCGTTAGGATACATCCTGCAATACCGGAATAAGTTTGGTGGGGATCCCTAAGTAAAAGAAAGTTAAAAGAATACTGCAGTCAATGAAGGTGGCCGATGTATAAATTTGGATGATGGGGAAAAATGGCCAGGATATGAGAACTCTGAATTATAATACTATTTTGCAGCTCGTTATTTTGTAGAAGGCAGGATAAATGGGATGAAATACGTGGATTTGTTCTTTTCTTTAAGAAATGATTATAAGACAACAAGAAAATGCAAATTGTTGGTACATCTGATTCAAATGTCTTGATGACGGAGTATAAAAATAAATTGCCTCAGTGTTTTTCTGCTTCCATAGCATTGGGAAAAGGAGTGTTTGAAAGTGGAAGCTGGAGAAGAGGATGCGCAGCTGATGAGGTGTCCCCGGGAAGGGAAGGGGACAGTGTTGTTGGCAGGGAGAGAAGCAGCGAAGGACGTGAGTCCCATTGTGGGCAGAACTTCCGGGGCGCAGCAGAACCCCGTTATTCGGGCTCCGGCGTGCGCCAGGCGGTAGGACCGGACGGAACGCCTGTCTCTGTGACAGTACCTTTTTCAGCCTCAGAAGTTAATGAATTGGAAGGAGTCTGCTGGGTCATATCGGGAAAATCCGGAAAAAAATGTATCGGTCCTTTAAATTGATAATTGAAAATCATAACCCGGATTGGAAAGATATGCAGGCGTTGCTTAATACTTTCGTATTTCTCCCTGAGGAGAAGAGAATGGTGTTAGGGAAAAGCTTCCAGAGGACAATATGAGGTTAAATACCAGGGGCGGTCCGGGTCATTTTATGCCAATACAAGAACCAGATTGGGATCAGAATATTAGTGCGGACAGATTGATGATCAAAAGGTATCAGTGCAGTTAATTTTGTGTGGGGGTAAAGCAGGGGGTACCTAGACCCAAAAATCTTGCAAAGTTGTATCAGGTGGTTCAGAGTAAAAATGAAGACCCTTCTGCTTTCTATGAGAGGCTGTGTGAAACTGCTAGAAAATGGATGGATTTGAATCCGGATGATGTGAAGCAAATGGGAGGATGTCTTCAGTATGGTGTTTTATTGGGCAGTCGGTGCAGGATATAAAGAGACTGTAATCGGAAAGTCGATGGGGACAGGGGTATGTCAATAACTGGGATGAGAGAGAGAAAGAAAAGAGAAACAGAATAGAATGAAGTTGCAAGCATCTTGGCCTGGCCAGCAGCAATAAATGGGAATATGTATAGTAGAAGGAAAGGTAGGGGTGGAAGTAGAGTAAGAGGGGGACGCAGGCGGAATGACGCCGGGAAGAGGGTCACAAAACCTAACCCTGGTGGGTCCAAAGCACCGTGCAGCCTCACTGCTAAACAGGAGGGACGCTGGAAGAATGAACGCCCGAGCCCAAAGGGGCTAGAGGAGCAGGATCGGGTAAGAAATGCCTCCACCGCTTATGGCGTCAGAGGATTCAGAGAGAATGAAGGAAGGGCACCGGGGGAAAACATTAAGGTCTCCCAGCTGGATCCCCTGGTTTCCAGTTCAGCTGGTGAATCAGACGGTTAAATTTTTAGTTGACATAGGAGCAATATATTCTCTATTAAACAGTTGTAAAGGACCTATGAGTAGATTCTCAATGTCAGTAATTGGTGCCACGGGAAAATGAGAGATTAGAACTTTCTTTCAACCGATCAAGTGTCGAAATTGGAAACAAAGCACTTACACATGAATTTTTGTACTATGCCAGAATATGTCCCCTACCTCTGATGGGAAGGGATTTATTGAATAAATTGGGAGCACAGATAACTTTTTCATGAGAATAAAGTTCAATTGCATATTCCACAAAATAACGCCTGGGAGGCACAAGCATATATGTTACAGGAATTGTCAGAAACGAAAGAATGCTGAAAATAAGGAAGAACAAATTGAAGCGCCCTCTGAAATCATGAATGCAGCGGTTGCCTTTGAATGGGCAACTGAGAAACCTGGAAGAGCCAAATTGGCAGAACCTGGTAAAAGTGGACTTGAAACTGGGAGCGAGGCCAGTAAGACGAGAACAATATTCCATGAAATTGGAAGCTCGGGTTGGACTGGAGCCCTATAATTAATAATTTTCCTAAAAATATGGACTGTTGAGAGTGTCAATCTGTAATACAATACCCCTGATTTTGCCTGATAAAAAGCCACATTCGTAGGAATATCGATTAGTACAGGATCCTAAGAGCTATTAATCCAAATAGTGATTGCTGTACACCCGGGTGGTGCCTAATCCCTACACTCTGCTGACAACGATAGTTGATTCAAATGTTTATTTTACAGTGTTGGACTTAAAGAAGATGCTTTCTTTTGCATTCCATTGGACGAACAAAGCGTGGGAAGCTGTTTGCCTTTGAATGGGAGAGGCCCTGCAACGGGACGCAAAGTGCAGTTCTGCCGGGACAGTGCTTCCTCAGGGACTCAAGAATAATCCTACAATCTTTGGTAATGCATTGGCAAAGAACTGGAACAATGGCAAGGTCCAGAAGCCTCACCGCTCCCTGGTTACAATACGTAGATGGTATCTTGTTGGGGGCAGACAGAGCTGAAGAATGTAAAGAGGCAACCTTTATTAATCTATTTGAAGTGTCTGGGGTTGGCAGGGATACAGAATGCCACAAAAGAAAGCACAGATTATGCAGAAAAATGTAATTTATCTTGGATTAAGGAGATATCCCCAAGGAAAAAGGAAACTGGGAGTTGAGAGAAAAGAGGCGATCTGCCAAATCGCCCTCCCCCCATCGAAAAGAGAACTCAGGGGATTTCTAGGAATGGCTGGATGGTGTCGCCTGTGGATACCTAATTTGGGGTTAATGGCTAAACCTTTGTATGAAGCTGTTAAGGGACCAGGAGGGCTATTGGAATGGACTCCAGAATGCCAGAAAGGATTTGATGAAATAAAAATCGCTCTCATGAGTGCGTTTTAGGTCTCCTGGAATTTATCAAACATCAGGCACTGGGAGTGCTTGTACAAACTTTGGGAGACGAAAAGACCAGAAAGTAGCTTACTTTTCAAAACAAATTGGATAAAGTAAATTCTGGATGGCCAGGGTGTCTGAGAGCGGTAGCAGCTGCTGTGTTGCCAATACAAGAGGCATGAAAATTGACTTCTGGGGACCAGAAAATAACTGTTTATGTGGCACATGCTGTTGCAGCGGTGCTGGAGCAGAAAGGACATCATTGGCTATCCCCGAGCAGAATGGTACAAGACCAAGCAATATTGCTCGAACAAGAATATATAGCAATGAGAGTGTCCAGTGCCCTGAAGCTCTGGCATTGCTGTTACCTGTACGTGAAAGGGAGGAATTGTCATATGATTGTCATTCCACAAACCATCGAACAGGTGTACTCTTAAGTCGTTCAGACCTGAAGGATACTCCCTTGCAGAATCCCAACTGGGAGCTGTTCTCTGATGGAAGCAGCTTCGCCGTGAAAGGGGAACGGAGGGCTGAGTATGCTGCTGTTACCTTAGAAGAAGAAATAGAAGCAAGACCACTGCCAGTGAATACACCTGCTCAGAAGGCTGAATTAGTCGCTTTAACTCAAGCTCTGGAATTATCAGAAGGAAAGCGGGCTAATACCTATACTGATTCAAAATATGCTTTTGAGTAATACATGCACATGGTGCAATTTGGAAAAGAAAGAGGACTGTTATCATCACAAGAAAACCCAATAAAATACAGCAAAGAGATTATGAAATTACTTGAGGCACTTAATAAACCTAAAGAAATAGCAGTAATACACTGCAAAGCACATCAGTCTGGTCAAACTGATGTAATTAAAGGAAATCGAAAAGCAGATGAGGCTGCGAAAAAGAATTTAACTCTATCAGCAACAGTGTATTTACAACCTTAGTTCCAGAAAGAATCTTAAAAACTGACACTCCTAAATATACAGAAAAAAGAAGACAAGTTGGCTGAACTACTGAAATGCATTAAGACTGCCGAAGGATGGTGGGTGACTCCAATCGGACAATGTGTTGTAACTCCACAGATAACGAAGGAACTAACAGAACGAACACGTAAGAGCACACGTATGGGAACTGAAGCTTTAATTGAAACAGTAAGAGAGAGGTAGGCTGTAGGAATCAACATGATGCTGATTGCTTCAAAGAAGTGTCACACAACAACGCGCGGTTTGTGTCAAAAATAACCCTAAGATCCAAAGGACACCCCCTGGAGAGAGGTAAAAAGATGTTTCACGCCTGGGGAATATTGGCCAAATTGATTTTTCCAAATTACGTAACTGTAATGGATATAAGTATTTATTAGTAATTGTTGATACTTTTTCAGGATGGCCTGAAGCTTTCTACATATGCCGCACCAACAAGGCAAGAGAAGCGGTAAAAACTTTGTTAAAGGAAATTATACCAAGATTTGGGGTACCAGGAGGGTTTTCTTCAGATCAAGGGCCTCATTTTGTTGCAGAAGTGGTTCAAGGGGTGTCGAAGATTTTTACAACTTAAGTGGGATTTACATACTCCATGGAGACCCCGGTCCAGTGGAAAAGTAGAAAGGATGAATCAGACAACAGAGAGGCAGATTGGAAAATTGTGTCAGGAAACCCAGATGAAAATGGATAGAAGTTTTGCCTCTAGCGTTATTAAGAATTAGAATAACCCCTGAAGTTAGAGAAAGAATTAGTCTATTTGAAATTTTGTATGGGAAACTTTACACAGTAAATTTAACAGGGAAAGGAACTCAGATGCACCTTAAGGGTGACCAAGTGTCGAGTGACTCTCTCTTGCCTGTGGCAAGGGTTCTCACTTCTCTCCATAGGCACGTCCAGCTGAGAACGCCTGTGCCTTTGGATTCAGCTGTACGCCCGTTTAAGCCAGGAGATCAAGTGTGTGTCTGCAGACCTGGAAAGAGGAGCCCGTTGACAGAAAAGTGGGAAGAGGACCCTGGCCCATACCGTTAACTACAAACACTGCAGTGAAACGTCAGGGGATTGATACCTGGATTCACTACACCCGAGTAAAAGCGGCCCCTCCAAAGATGTAGAGAGTTGAACAAGTACAACCTTTGAAGTTAAAAATTATGCAGAGACAAATGAACTGCACTTGGACTGATATTGAATCAGTTTTACATTTAGAGTGTACAAGGAAAAATTTTCTTGTATTGTCTTTTAGGAATAACATTAATACTGTTTCTGTGGTTTTTATACAGGTACACTACTTTTCCTAAAGCCCAACAAGAGAAATACGGTGGTTACTTTTTTTTCCCTTTCCTGGGTCAGGTACCCAAAGGGAACCAGGAGGGGACGTGCTCTGGTGCTTGGAGTCATAATCTCCACCTGGAAATGGTTGAAAAAGCTATGAAAATAGCTAATCCAGACAAGTTGCTGGGTGTGTACCCATTTCCCAGAGCATGGCAATAAGGGAGTACCTTCAGTCAGAATACCAATTCCCTTCAATAAGTCCTGGAATAATTTGTGGGTAAAACCGAAATTCACAGGGAAAAAAAAAAAAGTGATTTTCAGACCTGGAATGTGTGGGACGTGTGTTAAGTGTATGACAACAAAATAAGACCAGGTCACCTGGTAACAATCGGTAGAGCGTTACCCGTGCTGTGAGCGAGCCGGGTGCTGGTCACACAAGGAAAGACACGACAGAACGGCTGTGGGAACGTTCCGAAGGCAGCGGCCGGTTTTGGCCATGTGGAAAGAAGGCACGGGAAGTCTTGCCGCCCGGTTGGTCTGGGACTTGCACCCTACGTGCGGTTGTCCCTAATATTACTGCAATGAATGGAAATGAACACAGGGCTATGGGTAGGAGACACTATATCTGAAAAGGTACCAAAGAAGTGACGATACATTAACTGATCGACCAGCTGCAGCTTCCATTCATTTGTCGGGTGGTTTCTCCCTTGGTTAAGAGGTTAGAGAACTGGAAAAAGCAATAGTGACTATTTCAGCACTTATTGAAAACATAGAGGCATCAGGCAGCTGTTGCTATCAAAGCCTTGCAAGGGAAACGTCAGAGATTGGGGAAGCCACCTAAAATAGAATGGCATTGGATATGCTATTGGCTTCTCAAGGAGGGTCGCTTGTGCAGTGATCAATACTGGTTGTTTGTGTATATGTGCATCAAAGTGGGCAAATCTCTACTGATTTAAACCAATTTGGCAACAAACTAGAAATCAACACATGAAATTCAAAAAGATGATGCACCTTTAGGATTCAAAGAGACTTGGGGATGGTTAACTTCCTGGTTCCCTGATTTAAACCTATGGATCAAGAGATTACTGGCATTTATTAATAATAATCCTGTTAGCTTTTGTGTGTCTGTATGTACTTCTACTATGTACCTGTAGGTGTTGCTTGGCCAACAATCCGGCACAAAAATGACTTATCCAAGGAATACCCTTAGACAAGTCCTCAAAAGGGGGAAATGATGTCAGAAACAGTAATTTTCCAATTAGCAAAACTGCTAACTGCTAGCGCCATGTAGACAGAATTTGGGAGGGAGCTCAAAGAGATGAAAGTGTTTGTTTAAGTAACAAACTGTGGGCAACTAACGGCTCCAGCCTTGAGGAGAGAGCTCACAGACCGACCAAAGGGAGCATCTCAGTACCAGGAACTGGACGGTGGCCAGAGAAGCGTGAAGTTTGATCAAACTGCAGAAAGTGGGTGAAAGGTAAACGTGGCGAGGGGAGGTCGTGACCGCCGACTCAATTCAGGACCGAAAAGACTTGCCCCCCCACCTGAAAGGGGCACGCGTGCTAATTTACATAGCAAGCGAGGCTAATTTGTTAAGTACAGCAAACCAATAGTGTATGAAATGTTAATCACCAGCCGATATAAGTGTAAGTTTAGGCAGGAGTTTATACCGATCTTGTAACCTGACAAATACACTGCCGGTTTGTGTGAGGGTGTGCCTGACTTGTGGGAAATCGCCAAGCACCCAACTTTGCGCCCAGACCTGAAATAAGTGATCAATGTCTCTCCCGAGTGGGTGGTCATTGGGCCGTTGCACACCGGGCAAAGCATCCGCCTTTTGGACAACAGAGGGAGCGGGTGGGGGGTGTCGGAGGTTGGGTGGGGGCAATGGGCAGATGGAAATTGCAGGCAGCGCCCCAGGAGTCCAGAAGCAAAGGGGCTATGGGAGGGGGGAGCAGGGGAGCGGAGGCACGAGACTGGAGGGCGGGGGACGCGGGGGGCACGTCACGGGGAAAAAAAAAGCCCGCACGGGGGAAAGAAACCTTGTGTCGGGGGGACGTTTGGGTGGAGAGCACTTGGGAGGGCGCACAGACAGGCAGAGGAGGACGGGGGCAGGAGACGGACACGGACCGGACAGCGGCTGTGTGTGGGTAGAAAGGTGCACGGGGGGACACGGGTGGGGATGACCTACACCAGGGGGTCCGCCCAGCATAATCCACAGCAGATAACTCACCTGGGATAAGCCGCAACGGATATTCCGCTCCGGAGGAAGGAGTCCACGCCAGAGAACGAATCCACGCCAGAGAAACTGAATCCACTCCAGATAATTCCCAGCAATGCCTCCTCTGAACTGCCAACATTTCACCCCAATTTTTGCCAAAATTAGCAGTGTTTTTTGGTGGGGTTTGGTTTGTTTTTTGGTTGTTTTTTGTTTTGGTTGTTTGTGGGTTTGTTTTTTTTTTTTTTTGCTTTGACATCATACAAAACTTGGGGGTTTCTGCTTTCCAAAATATTCAGTTCTGGGGTTTTCCGGCACTTTTTCACTTCATAACAATGGGTCATTTTTGGTTTTGGTTTTCTGCATTAACATGGGGGGGGCAGTGTTTGCTTTCCAGCTGCACAAATCCAGGCCCGGATTCGGCTTTCCTGGGAGCCCCAAACTGTGTTGCTGCCCCCCTCCAAATTGTGTGGCCCCGCAGGGGAAAGTCCCCCGTTTGGGGGAAACTGGCCACAAAGCGGGATGGGGAAAAAGGGGAAGGGACAGCTTTGGGAAGTGCTTTTATACCTGCAAGAAGGATTCGAGGGAGAGGTCAGAGTTTTTAAATCCTTTCTATAAACAGGGTTTCTTTGCATTTTTATAAACCTTCTGTAGCACAGACATTTACACTTAGGTAGCTAGTTACACATACACATATTCAGGCAACAGATACCTTTGATGCATATTACCTGTTTACACTGTTATATCTATTGACATGTACGTGGCTATTTACACTTATTATATAGAACATCTATTTAGATTAGCTAGCTGTTTAGACTTGGATATTTTGACACTTTGATATCTTAGACTTCCCTCTTTAGACTTAGATACCTACTTACAATTCTGTCTATTTAGTCTTAGTTATCTGTTTACACTTCCATAGAACCTTTTACTCGGTGACACACGGTAAGCGTAGAGAGCTCTACCTATCCAGACTTTTCTCTGTTTTAAATTCCTTCATATCCATCATCTCTTTTTGCATTTTAAACTCCTTTATTTCTTAACATATAGACAAGTTCTTTATTATTTTAAAACCCTATCTATCTCCATTTAGATTTTTTAATAGTCTAAAACCCTTTATATAATATAAGCAGATACAGGTTTGTATTTAGAAATCCTTTTTTTATATATATATAAGTGAATATTATTTTTTTATATATATATATATAAAGGCTTGAGAGATTTTTCTCTACTGCAATGCCTCACACCTGTATTTACAGTTTTTAATGTTTTTAATGAATTTTCAGGCATTTTGGGGCTGTGACCCCCCCCTTCTGCAAGGGGGAACACACTCCGCCTGACACCTCCATCCCCCACTCACCTGCTCCTCTGTTTCTAATCATCACGCCCCCGCCCCCAGGGACGTTGGGGTGCCCCAAATGACATCATCACCCACAGAGCCCCCTCCACACTTCTTCATCACCCCCCCAAAAAAGGCACAAAACAAGGAAAACAGCCCCGACCGGCAGCTCGCTACTTTTAATAATGCCGTTTGTATGTAGGCGCCCCCCGAAAAGGGGAGCTCTGCCAGAGAAATAAAATGGGGGCAGCCCCCCCAAACGGTTGCAGCCCCCCCCAGCCCCTGTCCCGCAAGCCGGCGGGTGCCCCGCGCCGCGGGGGAGCCTGCCAGGGGACGGTGACGCACCTCTCGCTCAGGCTCTGCTCTGCCGGCCTTCTCCCCCCTCCGTTCCTGCGCTGGCTTGGGCTTATCCAAGGGCTGCAGTCCCTTAGGGGTTTACCCGCTCCAAGTGGAGCCTTATCTACGAACCAGTCTCTCCAGGAGTATACCTGCTGCGGCACAGGCTTCTCCACAGTCACTTAGAGGTGCACCTGTTCCAGTGTGGCCTTCTCCACGGGCCACAATGCCTTCCGAGATATACTGGCTCCAGCGCCATGGCCCCACCCACAGCCACGTTCTCTTCCAAGTAAACCTACTCCAACATGGCCTTACCCATGCCCACACGCCCAGCAAGGGTGCTCCAGCATGAGCTCATGCACACAGCCAGCAATGCTTCAAGGCGTACCTGCTGCTAGCGAGACTCCGTCCACAGCCACCGGTGCTTTGGGAAGTACTTTCCTCCAGCGTGGCCTTCTCCTTCAGCCACAATCCTTTCAGAGGTATACCTGCTGCGGCACAGACGCAACCATGGCCACAGACGCTTTGAGACATACCTGCTCTGGCATGGGCTTACCACATCCACGGATGCTTCAGGGTGTCCTGCTCCCCGCGCGCCCCCGCACGCGCACACACACGCGTGGACTCATCCACAGGTCGCAGTCCCTCTGACTCAAGGTCAGCTGTCCTGGCCATTGCCCCCTCCCAGCTTCTTGTGCACCTGGCAGAGCATGGGAACCTGAAAAGTCCTTGACCAGTATAAACACTACTCAGCAACAAACAAGACATCACTGTGTTATCAACATTATTCTCATCCTAAATCGTCAAAACACAGCACTATACCCAGCTACTAAGAAGAAATTTCACTCTAACCCAGCTGAAATGAGTACAAGTCCTTGCACTGCTGCTGCACATCTTGCTGGCTCGGTCGATGAAGCTAGAAGCGACGCCACAACGCTTTCGAGGGTAAAAGGAAAACCAGAGGACAAATCGCAGCAATTCGCTTCACATACTAAAAAAGCTGTTGCGTGTGTTTACAGACATCCAATAAAAATAATTCTGCTGGAGAAGGATTGGATTTTCCTTTTGCGTTAATTTAACTTGCACAGCTGTGAATCGATACCAGCAGATTATCTGTGTCTCCAAGATACGCAGTTATCATTTGACCAGGGTTTTTTTGCGCCTTACGTCATTAGGAACGACATCTGGCCAGCCGCGCTGCCCGAGAGAGATGCTACTGAACTGCCAGGGAAACCGCACCCATGAAAGCCAGACAGAAAGAAAAGTACTTCAGAGCACTCTGTCAAACGAGCGGGGGGGGGGGGAAAACCCGTAACGTTCAGTTGCCTCTCCACGGTCAAATGTTTAGAACAAATACCTAACGGCTCAAATACACACAAAGCAATTGTACGCCACAGCTAGTTGGCAGTTAAAGTTGAAACAAACGCCACAGCTAGTTGGCAGTTACTAAGGTGAAACAATGCAAGGCAGTTTGTATAGACAATTTTAACTTTTTTTTTTTTCCTAGAGTTACATCTAGGGTAGAAAAATCAGTGAGAGAAAGAGATCCCTCCTCATACAGTTTTTACTTTGCGGAGGCGGAACCCAATCCCCAGGGCTGCAATGCCTAAGGCTACCAAAAAGGACCGGCAGATTTGCTAACGCTTTTGGCTGCACCGAAGCACGCAGAGGAACGCGTGTTGATGACATCTCGGCTGTTGCAACTGAGAACCAGCGATACCATCCGCTTCCGGAAGACGTGCTGTGCTCGGGTCTTTGGAAGCAAACGGACTTTTCTTTCTTTTTTTTTTCTTTTTTTCTTTTTTTTTTTTTCTTTTTTTTTTTTTTAAGAGAGGCGAGGAAAGTCTCGCTGCCGCACAACTTCTACTGCCAAGCGCATCATCTCTGAAGATCCCCACTCTGATGGGGAGTTCATAAAACACAACTTCTTTGAATGAGAAAAGACTTCCATTCCGGAAAATCTCTTTCCAACTAGAAGTAGAGAAACCACACGCTGTAGGTTAAGGAAAAAGGACGCTGCCAGCGAAGCAGTAACTCACCGAAACCACGTCAGGACTCGCTGTCGCTACTTACAAGGCTGGCCCTTTCGGGGAAGCGACGCCGATTCCTCCTCTTTTGTCCACGTCTCTCCTTGGACCTGGATCGCTTTTAGTACAGACGCTAGTATCTCAGTAAGCTTTTCAAGGACTTCTCTAAGATATTTTCAAAACTTATTGACTGAAAAAGCACACAGCTTCTATGACAGAAACCTAGAAGCCTGTTTCTTCTGAACGCCTGAACTCTTACAAAACGGCGTCTTTCCTCTTTTAGGACGCAACTATTTTCCCAATATCATTTCCTAGTAAGCGCACAGAAACAGAAGATTGCGCTTTCAGGAAGGCAAAATAAACGGAGGGAAGTCGGCACGCAGGCAGAACACGCTCCAGCCCAGACCTTCTTTTCCTTTTAGGATGCCGTTAAAATAGTTCCTAGAAAAACTACAGAAGGAAGGAGAGCTGACGCATTCTTGGCCGTTAACTTTGAAGTCCATGCTACAAGCGCCTTGGGGGGGGGGAAAACGCAGACACGCATTGTGGACGTGCCCAGCCGCTCGCAGACGGCTATGGATCACAGCAGCGTGCAAAAGAGAGGGGGCCAGGGGAGCGGCAGGGGGGGGGCCTGGCACTCACCGCAACTCTCGCTCTCGGCACTGCCAGGAGAATTGACCAGTTCAGACGCTTCTTTCTCCTTCTCTCTGCCTCCCTTCCTCTTCTCCAACTCCGGTCACTCGGCTGTCCTCTACCTAAGAGGAAATGTGGGTGTCTTTCAGCTCTTACGAGACAAGGCTTCCCTAGGCACGTAACCTCTGTCTCTCATGCGCTACGCAGCTCTCTACCGCGCTGCGGTTTACATGTACCAGCCCTGCGGTGGATGTTGGTCGGTCTTGATACCTGCGAATGAGATCGAAGCTATCACTTCTAAGAAAGAATGCCTGCTTTCTAAAACGCCAAAATTAAGTTTTAGAGAGTGAATTATTTCGCCGCTTTCCGGTGGCTGCTTTGGCACCCCAGGTGGGACACTGCTCTTGAGCATCACGATGGATCCGAGGGACTGTGGGACCTCCCTCTGGTACCCGGGGATTCTCCAGGGAGAACCTCCGATCCCCGGACCGAAGAGCTCTGAGCCAGGACCGGCAATAAGGTAAAGGCATTCTTTCCAGCGTTGTTTTCTGTTGCCTGCCCATCAGTCCTAGCGAAAGCTGCGCAGAGTTGGGCTGAATCCCTGGGGCAAAGGGAAAGGACCCTTGGATCCAAACTGAAGGATAGGTCTCCTTCCAGAAACCGAGGCTGGGGGAGTTTGTCTGATCTGCGAATTTGAATGCTGAATAGGGTAGCGGCTGTAACTGAATTGCTTTTGTGTGTTTGTGACCCTAAGCGTTTGTAATTGTGTGGTGGTCGTGTAGAAAAGCTTGGTTTAAATTGTTTTGTGTCTTGCTTTTAAAATGGGAACTGCAACTTCTAAAGGGGAAACGACCTTAGAGAAATCTCCTCTCGGGTGCATTTACCGCAATTGGGAGCAAACAGCAGGGCCCGAGGAGGAGCTGCACCAGAAACAAGCTGATCTAACCAAACGTTGTAATCGGTGGTGGCCAGTGTATAACCTGGGGGATGGAGGAAAGTGGCCGGTTAGTGGAACTTTGAATTGCCGTTATACTTTGTTGCAATTGCTGTTATACTTTGTTGCATTTGCCCGTATACATTGTTGCAATTGCCGTTATACATTGTTGCAATTGCCCGTTATACATTGTTGCAATTGTCCCTATACATTGTTGCAATTGCCCATTATATATTGTTGCAATTGCCCGTTATACATTGTTGCAATTGCCGTTATACATTGTTGCAATTGCCCATATACATTGTTGCAATTGCCCGTTATACATTGTTGCAATTGCCCGTTATTTTTAGGACGGGAAGGAAAGTGGGATGAAGTCCTGCATGCGGATATGTTTTTCACTTTACCTTCACACCCTGCATGGCAGCAGAAGTGCAGGACAAATTTGGCTGCCTCAGATCCTTTGGTGCTAGCATTGGAAAGAGAGTAAGAGCAATGGAAAAGGGAAAGGTTTGAAAAGGTGTTGTTCTGCTGTCGGTGGTATTGGACAGAGGTGTTTACAATGAGTTCAGGATGAGCCAGAGGATGACCCAGAAGCGTTGGTTGCTCCCGGGCCGAGGACAGAGATCGCAGAATGACAAACCTGAGCCCCCTGAAGCGGGCGACTGAAACCCAGAGAGGAGCTTGGCACGGTGGCTGGGAGGGGCCCGTGGTCGGCAGGAACCGCGCCGCGAGCGCCATTGGGACGGCTGTTGGGAACGAAGGACCCCTGACTGTGAAGAGGGGAGCCCTTTTCGATTGCTGATTTAAATGATTGGAAGCAGGCGCGGGCAATTATAGCGATAACCCTGAGAAGGTGGCTAAAACCTTTGACACAATGATCAGAACTACAGACCCTGACTGGAAGGCTATCGATGCTCTTCTGTCGGTATTGTTTGATAGCGCAGAAAGAGAAATCATCTTTAGAAGGCAAGAACTCAAACAAGAGGGACAAATTGCTACAGGACAATTGCAGGGCCGGTGGGAGCAACATTTACCTCCTACAGATCCAGACTGGGATCCTAATGACAGAATGGAAATTAATAAAACGATGCAGGAAGCTGGATTTTGTTTTAGGAATTCGGAATGCTGTTCCTAAAGCGGTGAATTGGTGGAAGTTGTATCAGATTAAGCGGAATAATAAGGAGGAGTCACCGACTGAATTTATAGATAGACTAAAAGAAGAAACTGCACAAAGATGTACCACTATGGACCTGGAATCGGAAGAAGGGAAAAATCAGTTAGTGTCCCTCTTTATAGGACAGTCAACAGATGGCATTCAGAGGAAATAACAAAAGTTGCAGGGCACAGATGTCAGGGACTTAAGGAAATTGTTGGAAGTCGCATGGATAGCTTTCAGAAACAGGGATCAGGTGAAGAGAAAAAATGTCATGCTTGGTTGATAGCAGCTTTAGAAGGATTGCAAGTAAGTAGAGGAGGATTTCAGGAAGACAGGAATGGAGTCGGAGGAAGAGGACGAGTTAGAGGCGCTTATTGTAAAAAAGGAGGGACACTGGAAAGCAGACTGCCCCTCCCGACAGGGAACAGAAGGAGCCGATTCATTGACAACCCAACAACTGCAGTTAACACTGAGGAATGAAGGGGACAGAGGAGTCTTCCACAGCAGAGCCTCTGGTGAAAATACAGCTGGGGGAAGATCCAACTGAAACACAAGAATTCCTGGTAGACACTGGAGCAGCTTGATTGGTTTTGAATGGAAAAGAAGGTTTTGAACTTTGTAATAAGAGAATCAAAGTTGTTGGTGTGACTGGTAACGCTGAAACTAGGCCATTCTTCAAGCCTTTTAACATTCAAAATTGGAAAACAATGGGTAACACATCAATTCCTGTATTTGCCGGGGGCTCCAAAACCTTTGCTAGGGCGAGATTTGTTAGAAAAATTGGGAAGCAGAAATACGATTTAAAGACAGAGGAGGTCGATGTATTAATTCCTGAATCTAAACTTGTACAAGCAACTGCGTTCACTATTGCAGGAAGATAAAACTTCGGGAACCTGCATCCCAGCAGAACGGAAAAATGCAGTGATGCCCCTCGTACGGGCTGGAGAAGTCCACAGTAAGGAGTAGGAACGCCGAACCGGTAAAAGCAGAACTCCAAAGCAGGAGCAAAGCCAGTAAGGCAAAAGCAATACCCTTTGAGAGCAGAAGCTAGAATCGGGTTAATGCCAATTATTGAGAAATTTATAGAATACGGTCTGCTGAGGGGAATGTGAATCAGAATACAACGCCCCCATCTTTGCCAGTAAAAAAAGCAGATGGGAAAAGTTATTGATTGGTCCAAGATTTAAGAGCTATTAATCAAATTGTTCACGATATTCATCCAGTAGCTGCAAACCCATACACTTCTACTGACAACAATAAATGAAAACCTAGAATAGTTCACAGTTATAGATTTGAAAGATGCCTTTTTCTGCATACCTCTCGAGCAAGAAAGTTAAAATATATTTGCCTTTGAGTGGGGAAAATCCAGAAACTGGTCGTAAATCACAGTACACTTGGACAGTGTTGCCACAGAGATTCAAAAATGGTCCTACAATATTTGGAAATCAATTAGCCAAAGAACTGGAAACCTGGAAAAGAGGATAAAGACAGGGACTGTGTTGCAGTATGTCGATGATATTCTAGTTGCAGCTGTAACCCAGGAAAAGTGCTGACAATTAATATTGATCTTTTGAATTTTCTGGGAATGAATGGTTGCGAGTTTCAAAAGAAGAGGCACAAGTCATTTGAGAATCTGTCAGGTATCTGGGATTTGAGCTTTTGAAAGGATGAAGACTGAGCACAGAAGGAAAGGAAGCCGTCTGCCAGCGTCCCGAGCCCCAGCATGCACGGGAGCTGTGAGGCCTTCCCGGGAACGGTGGGGTGGTGCAGGCTGTGGATTGCAGGCTATGGACTCATTGTGAAACCTTTGTATGAGCTACTGAAAACTTCACCTGCCTGGATGTTTGGAATGGGACAGCAGCACCAGAAATGCTTTCAAACGAATAAAAAGAACTCTGATGAAGGCACTAACCCAAGGACTCCCTGATCCAACTAAAACTTTTGAATTGTTCATTCACGAGCGACAAGCTACGGCTCTAGAGCGCTCTCAGATGCCGGGAGGCAGCTGGAGACGCGCGGTGACGCTATTTCTGCAAGCAATGGGGGCCATACCAGCAAGAGACGGCCAGGTGGTCCGAGGGCTGTCGCCGCTGCTGGGCTGTTAATCCAAGAAGCCCGGAAACTGACACTGGGACAGGAAAATGACTGGGTTTATGCCACACGTGGTACTCGCTGTCCCTGGACCAAAGAGGTGGGCACTGATTGTCTCCGAGCCCGATGTTGAAGTACCCGGTAGCACTTCTTGAACAAAATGATGCTGTTTTTAAATCAACGGCAGTAGTAAACCCAACAGTTTTCCTGTCATCTCGACAAGCTGGAAGAAGAACCCACACAATTGTTTACAGACCATCTAGGAGCTGTATTCCAGCCTGACCTGACCTGAAAAGACACCCCTCTGGAAAACCCAGACTGGGAGCTATATTCGGACGGAAGCAGCTT
The DNA here is from genome assembly GCF_047370975.1 of Nipponia nippon. Taxonomy (NCBI): domain Eukaryota; kingdom Metazoa; phylum Chordata; class Aves; order Pelecaniformes; family Threskiornithidae; genus Nipponia; species Nipponia nippon. The sequence goes on from NW_028262309.1 coordinate 66,328, forward strand.
TGTGAAACAAGA
>NW_028262310.1:0-62116 GCF_047370975.1 Nipponia nippon
GCCAAGTTCCTGAACTGCAGCTACCGGAAGGAAGTTAGACAAACCACTGAAGAAGCCTTTAAAATGTGATTAAAATCTCCAGGACTCTGAGGGTGTCAGTGGGCCCCCTGAGGGCCATCACAGCCCAAGCCATGAAGGGAAACAGGGGTGGAGGCCTGCAGCTCCCCGGGGGCTGCCTTAAACTGGCAAGAGGTCAGCACTGGTTCCAGGTGACAAAGGCAATTGGCAGGTGGCTCTGCTGCCACGTCAGCCCTTGATGGGTTTCATCCAGAAGGGTGAGCAGCCTCTGATCCCTGGCACCTGGGAAGGGAGATCCTTTTCCTCATGCATTGCTCAGGGCTCTTGATGGAGCAGTGTGATGTGGGGGTGTGTGATGACAAGTGCAGGACAACCCTAGGAGTGCCTGGACTCTATGGGGGGATGAGGAGGCACCGAGGCCATGGGGCTGTAAGGAAATGGTGTCCCCGTGTGGCTCTTGGTGGCAGTGACAATATTGAGAGCTGAGAGGAGAGAGACCTTGGTTGTGTTAAGACGGTCCCAGGTCCACCAAGGCCCACAGTCATCTCCACCATGGGCTCTCCCAAGCTGTCCCATGCCTGCAGCAGTTCTCCTGCAGACTTTGGCCACCCCCCAGATTCCCCACCTCACTGTGTACCTAGGCTTTACAAATGTCTTTTTGTCCTCCCTGCCTTTTGCTTCTAACACAAAGCTGTGGTTTTTGCAGGGATTTGCCAAAGCTGTGAATCCCCAGGCAACACATCCAGCTTCTTTCAAAGCTAATGCTCCTCCAGTCACCTCAGATATCCCAGCACCGTACTTATCATGGAATCCATGAAAAGAATCATAGAAGCATAGAATGATTTGGATTGGAAGGGACAGTTAAAGATCATCTAGACCAACCCCCCTGCAGTGAGCAGGGCCATTTTCAACTAGATCAGGTTACTCAGAGCCCCATCCAACCTTACCTTGAATGGTTCCAGGGATGGGGCATCCTGCCACCTCTCCGGGCAACCTGTGCCAGTGTTTCACTGCCCTGCGTCATACAAAAGTCCTTATATGTAGTCTGAATCTCCTCTCTTTTAGTTTAAAACCATCACCCCTTGTCCTATCACTACAGGCCCTGCTAAAAAGTCTGTCCCCATTGTTCATATAAACCCCCTTAATTACTGAAAGGCAGCAGTCACAGAGCCTTCACTTCTCCAGGCTGAACAACGCATAACTCTCTCAGCCTTTCCTCATAGCAGAAAGGGTTCCATCCCTCTGGTCACTTTAATGGCCTTCCCTGTACCAGCTCCGACAGGTCCATGTCCTCCTGTATGGAGTACTCCAGAGAAAAATTAGAAAAAAATATAAATTTTTCCCTAATTTTCCAGGAGAAAACATTGCTTAGGGGGATATTATGAATGTGCATAAATACCTGATGGGAAGGAATGAGGACAAGGGAGCCAAATTCTTCTCAGTAGTTCCCACTGACAAGACAAAGGGTGATGGACACAGATAAACACACTTGATACATTCCACTCTGAACCCAAGAAAACACTTTTTCACTGTCAGGGTCGGTCAAACACTGGAGAGACAGGTTGCCCAGAGAGGCTGAGGAGCCTCAGTCCATGGAAGCATGATGAGACCCTCCTAGAAAAGGTCCTGAGCAACCTGCTCTAGCTGACCGCGTCTCAGCTGGGGAGTTGCACTTGATGAACTCCAGAGGTCCCTTCCAATCTCAACATCTCTGTCATTCTGTGAGTGTGAAGGAGAAGAAAGTAAGATGGAAAGAAATGAACAGCACATAGCCCTGAGGGCAAACACAGTGGGATCCTGTGGGGAGGGCCCACTCTGGAGCAGGGGAGAAGTGTGAGGGGAGGAAGGAGTGGCAGAGATGGTCTGTGCTGACCATAACCCACATTCACCATCCCCGCAGCTCCTCTTGGGGTTGGGATGGGTAGAAAGAAGTGGGAGCAATGGAGTAATTTGAGCCTGGGAAGAAGGAGTGGGGTGGGGAAATGGTCTTGAATATTTTTGCTATGCTTTCTCTCTATCTGAATCAATTTTAATTTGCAATAAATTCACTTGATCTTCCCTAAGTCAACTCTTCTTTGCCCATGACAGTAATGAGTAAGTGATCTCCCTGTCTTTATCTTGACCCATGAGAGACTAGTCCATCTTATCTTCTCCCCTTTGTCCTTTTGAGCTGGGGGTGCAAGTGAGCAGCTGGGTGGGTGTCTGGCTGCTGGCCAAGGCTAACCCACTACAGGACCACCACAGCAGGACTGCTGTGTCCAGCCTGGGGCTCAGCAGCACAGGAAGATCCTGACAGACTGAAGCAAGTCCTGCAGAGGCCGGAAGGATGGCTGGGGCCTGGAGCAGATAATGGACAAGGAGAGGCTGAGAGAGCCTGGGTTTCTCAGAAATCCCTCAGAGCCGAACACCAGAGCAAAGACCCAGGCCACCTGGTAAAATCTCTTTTAATGGAGATTTTCAAAATTAGTCGAAAAACGCCTGATTGAGCCGGAGCTGTCTGAGAGAAGAGGCTTGGCTGAGAGTCCAGCTCTTGCAGGAGCTGTGGGGTTTGGTGTGTAATGGCTGTCAGAACCTGCTTCCCTTTGTATTACTAATGGCAGTGGAGTTGGGTGTCACTGAGCACCCAATTTGAGGAGGATGGGAGTGACCATGCAGCCAAAGGTCCTTCCCTGAAGGCTGGATTATTGTGCCCAGAGATGGAAATGGCCGGTGGGTGGGACTGGTCTGGGACAATTTTCCTGGGGCAGCTTTCCCAGGGGTGTCCTGGAAACATGGCACAGACCAGGACCCTCTCTCTTCTGCACCTTGGATGCCATGCCTTCCTTCACCATGACACCTGGCTCTGCACTGGGAGTGCTGGCTGCCCCTACCCCCGCACACTCCACACACCTGAGCTCTGCACTGGTGGTTTTTTCTCCAGGGCTCTTTCCAGCCCAGTTCCAGACCCTCCCACACCTCTCCCCACTCCCCTGCCCTCTCCCCAGCCCAGACCCAGCCCCAGCCCAGCAGAGCAGCCCAGCCTGGGCTGGCTCCATCGGCACTGCCCAGCGCAGGCTGCTGCAGGGCTTCTGGGCACTCACCCCACAGCCCCAGCCCCTCTGGAAGGCCACAGCAGCTGCTGCTGGGGGGCAGACAGCAGGGTTCAGGCTCCCCATCAGCCCCACAGCTCATGCACATCACAAGGCCATGAGGAAACAGAGGCTAGGCACTCGCTGCTCTCCTGAATTCATCTTGTAGGTGATCCTCAAGCCTCACTGAACTTGCTCCCTCCTCTGCTCTCGCACCAGCCCCACTCCCCAGGGCAGCACCAGAGTCCTGGCCCCTGGGGGTCCTCCAGGCAGCTCCTGCAGCTCTCCACTTCTCCCTTCCCAGTGTCTTTGTAGGGTTCCCAGTGACCCCCATGAAACTGCAGAGTCCTCGATTTAGTGCTGTAGTGTGTATTCCTCGATTTAGTGCTTTACTTTTGCAGGGACTTCTACCTCTGAGGGTGTTTCACCTTCTGAGTCTCCATTTCATTCCAACCCCAGGGCACGTGGTGAGTCCCATCCTTTTCCTCTCTGACCCCTCCAAATTCATTTAGCACAGAGCTCAGGTACATGCCATCCTGTCCAGTCATGGCATGAAGCAACCTGAGGAGATAATGGGGAGCTGATGCACCATCTCCACTGCATTGAACATAAGAAGTAGAGCCTTTAAAAGCAGAACCCCACTTGGGTCCAGTGGAAACCAACCTTACCATGAGCTTATTCCCAAAACCGCTGAGAACACAAGGAGAACAGAAACGAATTCCTTGGACATTTTCTTGGCACTGCACCCAAGAGATCTCCTTTAATTGAAGAGCTCACTGTCTGACAGGCCAGTACACAACAGGATCAAAACTCTACAGGAGTAGGAACCCAGAAAATTATCTCTAAATAGAATGATTTTAGAGAAAAAAAGCAAGACTAATGGCCTAAGATAAACTCTAGGGGAAATGTGGAGAGGAGGGGAGGCAGGTTGGTTATTGTCAGTGAAACAGCACCCATTTGGATCAGTTTCCATAAGGCATCCCTGAGGTCCTGGTTCCTCAATGCTGTAGATGAGGGGGTTCACTGCTGGAGGCACCACTGAGTACAGCACTGCCACCACCAGGTAATCAGCAAAGGGGAGGAGAGATGGAGGGGGCTTCAAGTGGGCGAACACTACAGTGCTCAAAAACACAGAGACCACGGCCAGGTGAGGGAGGCACGTGGAAAAGGCTTTGTGGCGTCCCTGCTCCAGGGGATCCTCAGCACAGCCCTGAAGATCTGCACATAGGACTTGCCACAATGAAAACAAAACACCCAAGCCCACAAAGACACTTGCAACCACAAGAAGCCCAGCTTCCCTGAGGGTAAGAGCATCTGGAGGCAGGAGAGCTTGAGGATGTGGGGGATTTCACAGAAAGAACTGGTCCACAGCATTGCCTTGGCAGAGGGGTATGGAAAATGTACTGGCAGTGTGCAGGAGAGCATAGAGAGAAGCCAGTGCCCCAGGCAGCTGCTGCCATGTGGACACAAGCTCTGCTGCCCAGGAGGGTCCCGTAGTGCAGGGGTGTGTGCAGATGGCAACGTAGCGGTCATAGGCCATGACAGTGAGGAGATACAATTCTGCTGACATCAAAAAGACAAACATAAAGACTTTGACAGCACATCCCAAGTACGAGATGGCCCTGTTGTTCCCAAAGTGGAACTGGCCATGGCTTTGGGGACAGTTGTGGAGATGGAGCCCAGGTCAAGAACAGAGAGGTTGAGGAGGGAAGAAAGTACAGCTGGGGGGTGTGGAGGCGGTGGTCACAGGTTACAGCAGTGATGATGAGGCCATTGCCCAGTGAGGGCAGCCAGGTAGATGGCTGACAGGAAGAGCCAGAAGTGCAAGCTAGCTGCAGCTCCCGTGTGTCTGTGAATGCCAGGAGGAGGAAGTAGGTGATGGAGCTGCTGTTGGACACGTTGTGTCCATCTGCTCCTTGAGAGATCTGTTCAAGGAGGTAAAAAGGAAGGGAGAAGTTAGGGCTGACTTCTGCTTTGAGAAAAATCTACTCACTTTCTTATAGAAGCCCCTCCAAACTGCTCTTTCACTTTTCGGGAAGAGCTTTGGTGGGCTGTGGTTGGTGCTGGCTGAGGGTGCCCCAGGGAGCAGCAGGCCCTGCTGGCGGCTCTGCAGGACTCAGTCCTGCCCTACACAGAAGTAGGTAAACAGGGTACACGGGCTGATCTCAGATTAAATCCAATCCTGATATTTCAAAGAGCTTTTCAGCATTGTAGCTCCCAATTCACCTGACTGCAGAGCCAGAGCTGTGGGCAGTTTGGGTTGTGCCTTCTGTTCTAGTTGCCCCAGCACAGCTGAGGAGTGGTTGCAATGCAGCAATGCCTGGCATTTCTGCTGCACTGCAAAGGAAACCTTGTGGGTGCTGGAGCTTGGGCACAGGGACACTGTCCCTTAGTGCAGAGTGAGGACAGCCGCTCATGCATCAGCCCTGCTCTCCAGCTGCCCTGTGCTGGCAGCTCTTCCACCTGGAGAACTATTCGCACTCTCGGGTGTTCTCCCCAAAAGAAAGAGGAATCACTGCTGGGAGCAGAGGAATCCAGTTTCACATGCAGTGTAGATCTCCAGCCCCCCTCCGCCCCACCTCCACTTCGTACCTGAGGAGGATCTCAGCCTCTGCCCCCCTCCCAACCAGGGACACAGAGAGAGGGCTCATGACAGCTTCTTACATGCGGCCGCCCAGCAGCATTTCAATGGCGTTAGCACCGAGGTGTCTTCTCCATGGGGCTCCTGCATAGCCTATGAGATGCCCTGGGAGAGCTGTGCCCCCTACAGGGGAGGGGGCAGCCTGCAGCCCAGCAGGACTCTCCCAAGGACAGAGTCAACTGTCCTGAATTTGTTACGTCCTGGGGCGAAGGGAGGGTGCAGATCCGTGCCAGCCGCACACACTGCAGTACCCAGAGCCGCACAGGTGGGCAGGGTGCGACCTGGGTGCTTTTCCTCCATGGCTACATATGTGCATGACAGCACACGCAGCGTTGGTGTCTGGGCTGTACTTGAATCCTCACCCCTCACACCAGTGAGTGTAACAGTAAGAAGAAGGGTGGGAAGGAGAAGAGGAGAACATGCCAAAGTGAGTCATTTCAAGCTGCTCTTAGATTTTTCTTACAAGAAAACAACCTCTTTTCCTCATCTCTACAGTCAGAGAGAAAGGATGTTCTCATGAGAACTCCTTGCTGCACTGTTAGGTACAGACAAGGCCACGCAGAGAGGCGTAAGGGCTGGTACTGAGTGGGAGCTGCCTGCAGGCCCCTAGCAGGACGTGGGCTGCTGAGGTTGTCCTGCGACCCAGGGATCTGTGCAGCACAGCACACAGGCAGTGAAGGCCAGGCTGTACGTGCAGCGCAGCACCACTGACTGTAGCGTGGTCTTCTGGTCAGGGATCACTGCTCAGGTTTCCCTGGGAGAAGTCTGCCGCTCCACCCTGGTGCCACAGCTGAGCTGCTGCGTGCCAAACCGTGCACAGCCAGGAGGAGGTGGGTCGCAGGCAGGAGCAGCTGGACCCCCGATGGCTTGGCACACAACGGGGTAGTGTTTTGGGATGAAATGAGATGTGGTGGGACAGCTTGCTCATGTGGGTTTCTGCAGTGGAGGAAAACAGGCTCTGCTGGAGAGATGGGCAGAGAGGATGAGTACCTTGGGGATGCTCCCTGTGTTGAGGGGGATGCCCCTGTTTTTCTCCTCCTGTGGAGGACGTAACCCAGCAGTGGATGGGGATTCATTTCAAGGGTTCCTTGAGTAAACTCAAACAACATTACAGAAATGGAGAGGGGGTCATTTGGGCAGATCCTCTAGAACACAAGTATTGACGTGCCATGACCCCTGAGATTCCACTTTCTTTGGTCCAGAGGAATAGTGGATGGGCCCCTTGAGAAGTCCTGGAATACTTCTCTGACCCATGTGGTAGGTTTCTTAGGCTGGAGAAGAATGAAAACAACACCTCTTACTGGAGTAATTTCACCTTTGATGCTGACGGACAGGGCAGATGGAGGCACTCCAGACCTTCCAGAGCCTTCTGTGGAAGAGGTTAGGTCTTCAGAGAGATGCCAAATGGAGATAACGGTGTTGTGTCCCGAGGTGTCCACCATAGAAAAATTTGCCTTGCCTTTATCCATTTCAGCAGTTTGGGATCTGCCCCACTTGACATTTTTTGGTAAAACAATGAACTCTTCACACACACACACGTCAAAGGAGGATGAGAAGGATACAGACAGCAGAATTAGATCAAGAACCAACAACCTCTGACAGGTATTACCATGAAATGGTAAGAAAGGGTTAGCAATGAGAGAAAAAGCACTGTTCTAAAAATTTCATGCCAGAATCTAAGTATACTCTTAAGTTACAACTATCTTGGCAATTACAAGAAAACTAGGCTGACCATCAAATGAAAGAAATTAAATTTATCATCCTCAAGAAAGAAGGCTGAGGCATAGCATGGTTTCTTCACTGCTTTTAACAGAGAGCAGAAATGAAAAGTCCATAGTCTGTAGGCCCCACTACAGCCCCCACCCAGCCACTCACTCACTCCCCTCTCCTGAGAGAGTTGAGAAGGCTGTGAGAATGAGCAAAACCAGGAAGAACTCATGGGTCAAGATGAGGGAGTCTTGAACAGGTAAAGCAAAAAGCTGTGCCCACAAGCAAAGCAAAATCAGGAATTCCATTCGCTCCTTCCCATTGGCAGGCAGGTGTTTGTAGTCATTTCCAGGAAAGCAGGGCTCCATCACGAGTAACAATTACCCCTGGGAAGAGAAATGCTGCAAAACGTCCGTCCTCCTTCTTCCCCCAGCTTTTATTGCTGAGCATGACATGTCATATGGTGTGGGACGATCCCTTTGGTCATTTGGGGTCGGCTGTCCTGGCAGTTTCCCCTCCTAACTTCTAGCCAAAACCACAGCCCACTCATTGGAAGGACAAGCGTGAGAAACATAGAATAGCTAAAAGAATTTTAGTCCAGAAATCCTAGACGCGTGGAACTGCCGTACGGGCTGCTATGAAGACAATAAGCTCCCCTCCCAGCCAGCCAGGGCAGGCTGGCCTTTTTGGAAGGTGTGAAAACAGAACAGTGGAAGAATTTGAGAGGGTGGGGAAAAAGGGAAACGGTAAATTAAAGATGAGGCCGGGGATGGCATCGGGACTGTTTGAGGTGCCTGTGCTGCTGCCTTCTACCTGATGTGAATTATTTCCACAGGTCAGAGGGAAACCTGAGGGCTTTCCCTCATGTTGAGGACACAGAGCTGTGTGGAGGGAATGAGAATGTCATTCAGACTGGAAGGGACCTGGCTAGATACCTGTAGAAAACCTCCTTCTCAACGCAGGATCACACAAGGTTGCTCATGGTTTTATCCAGATGGGTCTGAGAAACTTCCAGGGATGGAGGCAGCGCACTTACTGCCTCTTGGGAAATGGCTTCCCATGTCTGGCTGTCCTCACCTTGCAAAAGTTTCTCCCCTATATTGAGCCTGACCCCCTCGTGTTCCAGCTCGTTTGCCTCCTGTGCTCCTGCCTTGCACCACAGTGTCTTCTTGGGAACCCTCACCGTAGGCAATGCAAGTCCTCTTCCATCCTCTCCATAAAGCCACTCCATTCTCCAGGGTGAACAAGCCCAGATCCCTCAGCCTCTCCTAACAGGGACCAGTGCTCCAACCTGGGCCATCTCTGTGGCCCGCCACTTGAAATTTGCGGATCCTCCAGCTTGCCGATGTCTCTCTGGCATTGCAGGAACCAAAACACAGGACGCCACCATACCTTGGCAGTTTATTCCATCAGTATCACAGCTCTAGCACCCTCTCTGACATTAACGGCTCCCACTCATCCTGCCTGTGCCCCTGGCTGACGGCACGGGCACACAGTTGGACTGAAGCAACAAAGCTGTGGGACCCAGCAACCTCATATTTGCCGTAAAGAAACCTGGTACCAAGTGTCCAGAGAACCCGTCTGTGCAAAAGCAGAGATGGCATACAGGCAAAAGAGAGCTGCATGTCTTACTAGCCCCAGGTCTAAGGACCCAGGATGAAATGCCTAAATTCACTCAACCAAACACATCCTACCACCTTGGAGAAATTAGATCCTTCCCTGGCACCTTCCTGGGTGTCCTCTCTAAGGATGGGACAAAAAAAGTAATTCTCATGCCCAACTATTTTTCTAATACGAGTAATGAAACTGCAAGGGAGAAGCTGAAGGAGGTAAATGAGTGATGCCTTCAGCGTGTTTCCCAGCAGGTTCCCCTGGAGCCCCCAGGGACACCTGGAGGGAGCCCAGAGGGGCAGAGAAAGTGCTGCCTTGGGCTGGGCCTCTGCTGCTGAGCTGGGCTGGGCTCCTGGCATGGAGGGAGCTGCTGGCAAGTGGGCAGCACTGCAGAAGAAGACAGCTCTGCCCAGGAGCAGCTCCTCTGCAAAGCGCAGCAGGGGCTGATGGCACTGTCTGCAAGTGCTGAGAGGAGAGGAGTGAGGCAGAGAGACTGTAAGGCAGTGTGGAGTGGGATGATGCTGAGAGCTCACTGCATGGGAGAGATCTTCACAGCCCTCTACATGGTAAGTCTCTGGTTGCAGGACAATGTAACTGGTGTTGCTGGAAGGGATCTCCAAAGGCTGCTACATCCCACAGCCTGTGGGATTTTCAGGAGGACTTTCACAGTTTCCTGTAATGTAGAGGAGGAGGACGTGCTTCAGAGGAGGACTTGCCTGCTGCACTATCAGAAAGAAAAGGCCACCTTCCGGGGTTTTCGGTGTGCACCTTCTGTGTGCCCAGGGCTGTCCTTCAGAGCAGGGTCACTGCACCCCAGGGGACTGTGTGCTGGGGCAGGGGACTCTGCTCTCTGACCGGGTCAGCACTCAGCCTGCCCGCGGAGTTTTCCACGGCACTTTGGGGAAAAGCTCTCTGGGGAAGGAGGGACGCCAGGCAGGGCAGGAACCTTCTGCTGTCCAGAGGGTGCAGCGTGGGTCAGAGCTGCTCAGACTTCTACATCACTCAGAGGATATTTGCACAGGTTCGTTGTAAAGATGGATGTCAAGACAAGGGACTACTTGAAAGGGGAAAAAATCTCTGCTTTGAGTGGTGTTCTCTTGGTTGGCTAGCTGGGGCAGTGGGAAATGGGAATTTATTTCTCTGTCTGGAGTAGGCAATGAGGACCCAGTTCTTGCTAGGACTTGTCTGAGCTGCTCCTTAGCCCCTGCACACCCAGAGATGCCCCTGGGCAGTGCCCTGCTGCCAGGAGGTGCCTGCAGGGCAGAGCTGAGCACACAGCACCTGGGATGGGCTCTGAGCATGGAGAGGGAGGACACTTGGGGACAGACAAACAAGTACTGGCCAAGAGCTCCAGGCTGCAGAGCCGTGGGAAGGAAGGGAGACCTGCTGCCAGCAATGCTGTAGGAGGAGGGATTCAGGCATCTCCCTGCCACCCCCTGCAGTGCAGGTGCTTCCCATGGAGCAACCCCCTGGTCTCCTCACTCACACAGCAGAGCCTCTGCCCTTAATGTCATGGGGACTTGGCCATGAGTTTTCTTCCAAGCAGCTGATGACCACAGAGGAGAAAAACTCAACTGTGTGACTGTGTCTCCCTCTCCTGCCCCCCTTGGCAGGGCTCCTTTGGCATGTTCTCCTCTTCTCCTTCCCACCCTTCTTCTTACTGTTACACTCACTAGTGTGGGGGGTGAGGGTTCAAGTGCAGCTCAGACACCAACGCTGCGTGTGCTGTCATGCACATATGGCAATGGAGGAAAAGCATCCAGGTCGCACCCTGTTCACCTGTGGGGCTCTGGGTACTGCAGTGTGTGCGGCTGGCACGGATCTCACCCTCCCTTCAGGACGTAACAAATGCAGGACAGTTGACTCTGTCCCTGGGAGGTCCTGCTGGGCTGCAGGCTGCCATCCCATAGGGCACAGCTCTCCCAGGGCATCTCTGTGTTTTGCAGGAGCCCCATGGAGAAGACACCTCGGTGCTAAGGCCATTGAAATGCTGCTGGGATGCTGCATGCGGGCAGCTGTAATGAGCCCTCTGTGTCCCTGGTTGGGAGGGCAGAGTTGAGATCCTCCTCAGGTACGATGGGATGGGGTGAGGGGTTTGGAGATCTGCACTGCATGTGAAACTGGATTCCTTTGCTCCCAGCACTGGCCTCTTTCTTCTGGGGGGAACACCCGAGTCCTCCAGGTGGAAGAGCTGCAAGCACAGGGCAGCTGAGAGCAGGGCTGATGCACAGAGCGGCTGTCCTCACTCTGCACTAAGGGACAGTCCCTGTGCCCAAGCTCAGCACCCACAAGGTTTCCCTTGCAGTGCAGCAGAAATGCCAGGCATTGCTGCATTCCAACCACTGCTCAGCTGTGCTGGGGCAACTAGAGCAGAAGGCACAACCCAAACTGCCCACAGCTCTGCTCTGCAGTCAGGTGAAGTGGGAGCCACAATGCTGAAAAGCTCTTTGATATCAGGATTGGATTTAATCTGAGATCACCCCGAGTTCCTATTTACCTGTTGCTGTAGGGCAGGACTGAGTCCTGCAGAGCCCCCAGCAGAGCCTGCTGCTCCCTGGGGCACCCTCAGCCAGCACCAACCACAGCTCACCAAAGCTCTTCCCGAAAAGTGAAAGGCTCTTTGGAGGCTTCATATAAGAAAGTGAGTAGATTTTCCTGAAAGCACTCAGCCCTAACTTCTCCCTTCCTTTACCTCCTTGAACAGATCCTCATGAGCAGATGGACACAATGTCCAACAGCAGCTCCATCACCCACTTCGTCCTCCTGGCATTCACAGACACACGGGAGCTGCAGCTCTTGCACTTCTGGCTCTTCCTGGCCATCTACCTGGCTGCCCTCCTGGGCAATGGCCTCATCATCACTGCTGTAACCTGTGACCACCGCCTCCACACCCCCATGTACTTCTTCCTCCTCAACCTCTCTGTTCTTGACCTGGGCTCCATCTCCACCACTGTCCCCAAAGCCATGGCCAGTTCCCTTTGGAACAACAGGGCCATCTCGTACTTGGGATGTGCTGCCGAAGTCTTTATGTTTGTCTTTTTGATGTCAGCAGAATTGTATCTCCTCACTGTCATGGCCTATGACCGCTACGTTGCCATCTGCACACCCCTGCACTACGGGACCCTCCTGGGCAGCAGAGCTTGTGTCCACATGGCAGCAGCTGCCTGGGGCACTGGCTTCCTCTATGCTCTCCTGCACACTGCCAGTACATTTTCCATACCCCTCTGCCAAGGCAATGCTGTGGACCAGTTCTTCTGTGAAATCCCCCACATCCTCAAGCTCTCCTGCTCAGATGCCTACCTCAGGGAAGCTGGGCTTCTTGTGGTTAGTGTCTTTGTGGGCTTTGGGTGTTTTGTTTTCATTGTGGTGTCCTATGTGCAGATCTTCAGGGCTGTGCTGAGGATCCCCTCTGAGCAGGGACGCCACAAAGCCTTTTCCACGTGCCTCCCTCACCTGGCCGTGGTCTCTGTGTTTTTGAGCACTGTAGTGTTCGCCCACTTGAAGCCCCCCTCCATCTCCTCCCCTTTGCTGGACCTGGTGGTGGCAGTGCTGTACTCAGTGGTGCCTCCAGCAGTGAACCCCCTCATCTACAGCATGAGGAACCAGGACCTCAGGGATGCCTTATGGAAACTGATCCAATGGGTGCTGTTTCACTGACAATAACCTGCCTCCCCTCCTCTCCACATTTCCTAGAGTTTATCTTAGGCCATTAGTCTGCTTTTTCTGTCATGCAATAATTCTACTTAGAGATAATTTTCTGGGTTTATCCTACTCCTGTGGAGTTTTGATCCTGTTGTGTCTGGCCTGTCAGATAGCAGCTCTTCAATTAAAGGAGATCTCTTGGGTGCAGTGCCAAGAAAATGTCCAAGGAATTCGTTTCTGTTCTCCTTGTGTTCTCAGCGGTTTTGAGGCTAAGCTCATGATAAGGTTGGTTTCCACTGGACCAAGTGTTCTGCTTTTAAAGGCTCTCTTCTTGGTGTCCAATGGCAGGGGAGATGTTCATTTAGCTCCCCATTATCTCCTCAGGTTGCTTCATGTATGACAGGACTCATGGCATATACCAGACTCTCTGGAAATGAATTTGGAGGGGTGAGGAAGAGGATGGGGACTCACCACGTGCCCTGGGGTTGGAATGAATGGAGACTCAGAAGGTGAAACACCCTCAGAGGTGAAGTCCCGCAAAAGTAAAGCACTAAATCGAGGAATACACACTACAGCACTAAATCGAGGACTCTGCAGTTTCATGGGGGTCACTGGGAACCCTAAAGACACTGGGAAGGGAGAGTGGAGAGTTGCAGGAGCTGCCTGAGGACCCCCAGGGCCAGGACTCTGGTGCTGTCCTGGGGAGTGGGGCTGGTGCGAGCAGAGGAGGGAGCAAGTTCAGTGAGGCTTGAGGATCACCTACAAGATGAATTGAGGAGAGCCAGAGAGTGCCTAGCCTCTGTTTCCTCATGGCCTTGGGTCCAGCACCAGCCGTTGGGCTGATGGGGAGCCTGAACCCCGCTGTCTGCCCCCCAGCAGCTGCTGTGGCCTTCAGAGGGGCTGGGGCTGTGGGGTGAGTGCCCAGAGCTCTGCAGCAGCCTGCGCTGGGCAGTGCCATGGAGCCAGCCCAGGCTGGGCTGCTCTGCTGGGCTGGGCTGGGCTGGGCTGGGGAGAGGGCAGGGGAGTGGGGAGAGGTGGGGAGGGTCTGGGCTGGGCTGGAAAGAGCCCGGGAGAGAAAACCACCAGTGCAGAGCTCAGGTGTGTGAGTGTGCAGGGTAGGGGCAGCCAGCACTCCCAGTGCAGAGCCAGGTGTCATGGTGAAGGGAAGCAAGGCATCCAAGGTGCAGAAGAGAGGGTCCTGGTCTGTGCCATGTTTCCAGGACACCCTGGGAAAGCTGCCCCAGGAAAATTGTCCCAGACCAGTCCCACCCACCGGCCATTTCCATCTCTGGGCACAATAATCCAGCCTTCAGGAAGGACCTTTGCTGCATGGTCACCCCCATCCTCCTCTGGGGCTCAGTGACACCCAACTCCACTGCCATTAGTAATACGAAATGAAACTCGTTTCCTCCTGACACCCATTACACACCAAACCCCACAGCTCTTGCCACAGCTGGACATTCAGCCAAGCCTCTTCTCAGACAGCTCCAGCTCAATCAGGTGCTTGTCTTGACCAATTTTGAAAATCTCCATTAACTGAGCTTTTAGCAGGTGGCCTGGGTCCTTGCTCTGGTGTTTGGCTCTGAGGGATTTCTGATAAACCCAGCTCTCTCAGCCTCTCCTTGTCCATTATCTGCTCCAGGCCCCAGCCATCCTTCCGGCCTCTGCAGGACTTGCTTCAGTCTGTCAGGATCTTCCTTGTGCTGCTGAGCCCCAGGCTGGACACAGCAGTCCTGCTGTGGTGGTCCTGTAGTGGGTTAGCCTTGGCCAGCAGCCAGACACCCACCCAGCTGCTCACTTGCACCCCCAGCTCAAAAGGACAAAGGGAGAAGATAAGATGGACTAGCTCATGGGTCAAGATAAAGACAGGGAGATCACTTACTCATTACTGTCATGGGCAAAGAAGAGTTGACTTGGGGAAGATCAAGTGAATTTATTGCCAATTAGAAGAGATTCGGATAGAGAGAAAGCATAGCAAAAATATTCAGGACCATTTCCCCACCCCACTCCTTCTTCCCAGGCTCAAATTACTCCATTGCTCCCAATTCTTCTACCCATCCCAACCCCAAGAGGAGCTGGGGGGATGGTGAATGGGGGCTATGGTCAGCACAGAACATCCCTGCCACTCCTTCCTCCTCACATTGCTCCCCTGCTCCAGCGTGGGCCCTCTCCACAGGATCCCACTGTGTTTGCCATCAAGGCTATGTGTTGTTCATTTCTTTCCATCTTTCTTTTCTCCTTCACACTCACAGAATGACAGAGATGTTGAGATTGGAAGGGACCTCTGGAGTTCATCAAGTGCAACCCCCCAGCTGCGACACGGTCAGCTAGAGCAGGTTGCTCAGGACCTTGTCTAGGTGGGTCTGGAATACCTCCATGGATGGAGGCTCCTCAGCCTCTGTGGGCTCCTCAGCCTCTGTGGGCAACCTGTGCCAGTGTTTCACTGCCGTCATCGAAAAAAAGTTCTTATATCTAGTCTGAATCTCCCCTCTTTTAGTTTAAAACTGATCTAGCTGAAGATGGCCCCAAACCATTCTATGCTTCTATGATTCTTTCTATGATTCTATGATAAGTAAGTACAGTGCTGGGATATCTTAGGTGACTGAGGAGCATTAGCTTTGAAAGCAGCTGGATGTGTTGCTTGGGGATTCACAGCTTTGGCAAATCCCCAGAAAACCACAGCTTTGTGTTAGAAGCAAAAGGCAGGGAGGACAAAAAGACATTTGTAAAGCCTAGGTACACAGTGAGGTGGGGAATCTGGGGGGTGGCCAAAGTCTGCAGGAGAACTGCTAAAGGCATGGGACAGCATGGGAGAGCCCGTGCTGGAGATGACTAAGGGCCTTGGTGGGGCTGGGACTTGCCCAACACAACCAAGATCTCTCTCCTCTCAGCTATCAATATTGTCACTGCCACCAAGAGCCATGAGGGGACACCATTTCCTTACAGTCCCATGGCCTCAGTGCTCCCCCACAGAGTCCAGGCGTTCCTAGGGTTGTCCTGCACTCGTCATCACCCACCCCCACATCACACTGCTCCATCAAGAGCCCTGAGCAATGCATGAGGAAAAGGATCTCCTTCCCAGGTGCCAGGGATCAGAGCTTGCCCATCCTTCTGGATGAAACCCATCAAGGGCTGACGTGGCAGCAGAGCCACCTGCCCATTGCCTTTGTCACCTGGAACCAGTGCTGACCTCTTGCCAGTTTAAGGCAGCCCCCGGGAGCGGTACCTCCACCCCTGCTTCCCTTCATGGCTTCAGCTGTGATGGCCCTCAGGGAACCCACTGACACCCTCAGAGTCCTGGAGATTTTAATCAGATTTTAAAGGCTTCTTCAGCAGCTTGTTCATTCTCCTTCCGGTAGTTGCAGTTCAGGAACTTGGCAGCAGAGGGCCCATGGAAATGCAGATACCCTAACATGCCATGGCACTCTGCAGTTTTCTTTAATGCCTCCCTTCTTGTGTGGTTCATTAGGGACAGTTCAGGAGTAGAGTCTAAATGAGAAGATGTCAAAAAGAAATAACATTTTAAAAAGATTTGTGCATTTTCATTGTTTTTCTGCTTACAGAATAAACAATATAGACAATCTCCAAGTCATATAGATCCCAAGGGTCTCATGATGAAGTATGACCATGTGGGAAAAGCCAGACTGTTTCTGTCAGACACTCTAGAGACACTCTTCATCCCACCCACCCCACCCCAACCTGCCATTTCTCTCACTGGTCACCTGAAACTCACATCACTCATGTTAAAATTGAAGATTTCCCACTCAGGCTGGAGCTGAATGTCTCAGCCTCCATTTCCTTCTGCTTTCCTTGGAGAAGTGGCTGCACAGAGACACAGCATTTCTCTTCGTTAACAAGAACAAAAACAAAAAAAGGAAGAGTGGTTCAGTGAAGAATAAAAACCATTCGTCAGGTGTCCATGAAGTCCAAGTTGCCTCCACTAAATCCCACTTGTTCTTTGGAGGGGAAAATCTGCAGTGAGATTAGTAGGAAAGGACAGAGAGAAAGGCAATGAAGGAGCTGGCTACAGAGAGAGTCAGGAGACAGGAGCAGCAAGCTTTCAACTGCCTGAAGCTCCAAGCAGCACCTGGGTACTTGGGAGGGGTCTGAGGGAATGGAGAGTAACGGGAAGAAGAAAACCAGATGGACACTC
This sequence comes from Nipponia nippon, assembly GCF_047370975.1. Lineage (NCBI taxonomy): Eukaryota > Metazoa > Chordata > Aves > Pelecaniformes > Threskiornithidae > Nipponia > Nipponia nippon. The sequence goes on from NW_028262310.1 coordinate 16,841, forward strand.
AAAAAGGCATCTGTGCAGACAATCTGCTGGAGAAGATGACTTGAGAAAGGGTCAGTTGAATCAGGACATGTGGGAATAGGTAGAAGATTAGTGAGATTCTGTACACTCCATACTGCACAGAACAGTGGTCAAGCAAGTGCCAGGAAGATCAAGGTTTCTTCTCCCAAGAGCCATTAGCATCCTGGAGAGTTTCATGATGGCAGCACAGGAAAACATTCTCTCTCTATGAAAAGTATTCAAACATTTCAGCCAATGAAAATGTTCCCGTACTACATAAATGTTGAGAAAGTTGCCTCATCTTTGCAGGCCGAGCTCAGTTCCTGACCACAAGCCTCCAGTGCCACTTCAGGAGGTCCTGGTGTGCCTGATACACTCACCTGGGACTGGGAGTGACCACAAGGGGCCGTGGGAGACCTGGATCCTCCAATGGAAACTGCAGATGGAGGGTGACACCAGGCATCTGTGCTCCTGTAACTCAACCCACCCTGGTTTCCAAAATTGTTCTTAAAAAAAAAGAAAAAGCCACTCCTACTTCTAAATTCCTCCTTCTGAAGTGAGTCTCTGCACCCTCCTCCTCTCTGCTTCCATTACCTGTTGAGTTTCCTCATGAGTTCCCTCTTCACCCAAGTTGGTCTTGTCAGCTGTGTACTCAATGCTGCTGTTTGTGGGTGATTCTCTCGTTAAAGACAAGCTGTACTGAGTTGTGCTGCCCTTCACTGCTGCCCACAGGATCCCCACTAAAAGCCCCCTGAACAGGCCAAAGTCTTCTCCTCTGAGGTCTGACACCTACACTCTGCTCCTTTCCCTCCTCAGGCTGCTCAAGAGCTGCACCCCCCTTTTTCATGGTCAATACAGTCAAGGATGACACTCGTTTTCACGTCCCTGACCTCTCTTCATGGTTTGCAAGGACCTGATCCAGGTGAGCATCATCTCTGTTGGTCCAGCTGGTGGCTTTGCAAAGAAATTGCTCCAACAGCCTCCAGAAACCTATTGGTCTGTTTTCACAGTGCTGTGTTCCCCCTCCAATGAATGTCAGGGTCATAAAGATCCCCAGAAAGAGCCCCGTGTCACTGACCTGGAGACCTCCTGGAGTTGCTTAAGTAAGAGCTTGTCCACCTCCTCCCCTTGATCACCAGTTCTTTATCTCCCACCACAATGTCGCCCTAACTGGCCTCTGCTCCGATCCTCACCCACAAGGGCTCACCCAGCCTGTTGACTTTCCCAGCAAGGAGCTCCATACATCCAAGCAACTCCTTCACACAGAAAATACTCCTCTTCTGATGCTTCCAGCCTGTGCCTCGTGAAGAACCTTTATCCATCCATTGCAGCACGCCAGCTGTGGGAGGTGTCCCACTGTGCCTCAGAAGTCACAGCTTGTGACAGACCTCGGGGCTCCAGCTCCTCCTGGCTGTTCCCAGTCAGAGGAGAGTGTTGCACATGTGGGCTGCAGCCCCCGAGTTGTGGCTCCAGGCCAACCTCAGCCTTGTCATGGTGAACAGGGACACCAAGCACCCAAGAGCCCATGTACGCAAAAGCTTTGCTGCATGGCAGAGACATGCTGGAGTGGATGGCAGACGGCATTGTAAGAAAGACTTGAGGTGCCCCAAAAGAGAGCAATGCCTGCTGTCCCCAAGGTCCGAGAGAAACAGGGCTGGGCTGGGCAGCCCTGGCAGGAGAGGGCATTGCTGTCTGCGGTGTCTCTGCAGCCCTGCAGGGCCTTTGGTGGAGAGAGGCACTGATCTCCTGGAAGGACAAGGTGCTGCTGAAAGCATCCTTGGGTGTGGACATCCTGTGATCTAGGCACACTCGAAATTCACTGGGCTCTTTGAAGACTGTATCGTCAAGAGGGTGAGTAAAGGATGGGGCAGAGGAGAACTAGAAGAAGCTGAGAACATAGGCCCACAAGTGGAGAGCCCAGTGCAATGTGCTTCTTATTCATGCGGTGCCTTGCATCTGCTGGATAGAGATGGGACAGGGCTGGCCTCACTGCAGGGGTGGCAATCAGTCACTTGCACACAAGCACTGAAGGAATCTGAGATGGTCCCTGGGCTGTCTATCATGCACCCGCTCTGAGTGGACATGGCCTTCCTGCAGGTCCTGTGCTGTCCCTGCCAGCCACAGGCAGTTTTGGTGGAGAGCCTTGGCGTCTCACAGAGCCCTACAGGCCTGTGTTTGGCCATTCAATGAGCAGCTGCCCTGAATTAGGTTAGGCTCTGTGGGGCTGTGTGAGACAACTCTTGTTACAGGCAACGGACAGCTAGTCAATACAGCTAAAGGAGGGGAGAAAGAGAAAGACTTCCCTCTCCCTCTGGCACAGAACTCCATTTGGTCAGCTGGACACCTCTCTAGGCGGCCCTGAACAGCGTGAGTAGGGACAGGGGGTGATGTCCTAAATGTGGGCATCTGGCGTCATTTCAGCTGGCATCCTCACCAGGCTGCAGGATGATGCCCCCAGATGTTTCCTAATCTCTCAGTACTGCTCCATTACCATGGACAACATCTGGCACCTCAGATGTCACCAGGTGTTTTTGTTTGAACTCCTGGTCTCCATCTCCATCAATGCCCATGGGACCACAGAAAAGGAGTGCAGGTGCCTATTTTTAGCAGACACCATGACTGAAGCAAGAGGAATCTCACCTCCTGTGGGTTTGTGGCAGGCACGGGAGGGAGCTGAGGTCCCTTCCAGCCCCAGGACTACAACTCCAGGAGGAGATGCCTCCATTGCCTCAGCTGATTGCCTTCTCTCAGCATGGGTAAAGGAGATGCCTCCCTGCCATTGTCCAGGTGTCCTGTCTCACGATGGGGCAAGGAAGGGGGATTCTCAGACCTAACTGTGTCTCGGAGAGGACAAAGGGCACTGCTGCAAAGGAACGTCTCTGCGGAGGTGAGACAGGCAGCATCGGTGATTCCTTCAGTCTCCTTCCAAGGAGGTTCCTGGAGAGCCCCAGGGACACCTGGAGGGAGCACCGAGTGGGGTGGGGGGCAGAGCAAGTGACGTCTTGGGCAGGTCCCCTCCTCCTGGGCTGAGACAGGCTCCTGGGATGGAGGGAGCTCCTGGGAAGCAGGCAGCAGTGCAGAGAGACAGCTCGGCCAAGGAGCAACTCCTCTGCCAAGCGTGGCAGGGATTTGGGAAAAGGAGTAGGGCAGAGAGAGATTAAAGGCAGCCTGGAGTGGGAGGAGAGAGGAGAGCTGCAAGGGAAGAAACCTTTCCAGCCCTTGTCACGGTAAGTCTCTTGGTGCAGGGCAATGCAGCTGCCGTTCCTGGAAGGGTCTCCTAAAGCTATCACAGCCTACAGCCTACGGGCTCTGTCAGCCCAGGGACTCATGGTAGACAAGGGTGAAGGGGTGAAGGCCGGGTGTGCAGCCAGAGCTTTTTCCAGAGGAAGAGCAAGGCAGGGGATCCCTTGAAGGTAAAGACCTTTCCTGAGGCTGTGCTTTCCGTTTCCTGCTGTTTCTGGAAAAAGGGGAAAGACGCTGCTGCGTTTGGAGAGGGAGACTGAGAGTCCTGAGTTGCCACCCTGAGAGATCAGGAGGTCTGGTGGGAGGCAAATCAACTGCTTCCATCCCCTCCTCTACCTCCAGAGAGCACCAGCATCACCTTTGCTGGCCTCATCAGGGTTTGTCTGCCCTGCTCCTCACTGCCTGCAAACGGGGAGTACCTCTAGAGAGTGCCTGGAACTGGGAGGTTTCTTCAGGTCAGAGCTGAGCAGACAGGAGTGGGTGATGGGGTCTGTGATCCCTGACAGGGAAAACTTGGAGGGAGAAAACAGTTCCCACCAGGGATAGCTCCAGGCTGCAAACACATGGGCAGGGTGTTGTAGGAAACTCCAACCAGCAATGTCATGGGAGGGAGACTTTGGAAAGCTCCCTGTCATCCCCTCCAGTGCAGACACCTTCCTCTGCGCAAGACCCCTGCTCTCGTCTCCCAACCAGCACAGCCTCTGCCCTCAAGGCTGTGTGGTCCAGGGCAGGAGGTGCCTCCTCTGCAGCCAGAGCTCTGGCACAGCAGAGGGGCGTCTCCCCTGACACGGGGCCGCTTCCCTCTGCAGGGCAAAGGGGCTGAGAGCGACTGCCCTGGGCTTTTGCTAACCGGGAGGTGCTGTGCCCTGCTGGGTGAGGAGAAGGCTTTCCTGAGTGCCCGGCTGCCTCTCCTCTCCTTGCTTCCCTTTAGGAGGAGAGTCACAGGGTTTTTCTTTGTTCCTCCACCTGCTTGTGCTGCTCTTCTTCCTGCTCTTGGGCTCCCTGGCAGTAACGGTGGTGGTGTGGGGCAAGGGGTGGGGGTGCTGAGTGCCTGCTCTGGCCCTGACCTGGAGGGCGCTGCCCTGGAGGTGTTTCCATGGGACCAAGGTGCCCAAGCCCTCTCTTCATTTTCCTGGCTTGAGACCCTGCTTCCCTTCGCAGACATCACCTTCAGACACCTGATCAGGCTGGACAGGGAGTCCTGCGGGGCTGTGAGCATCACTCCAGAAGGGCACAGCTCTCCTGTAGGACCTTGGTGATGTCTGAGAGCACTTGATCTACTCAAACAAAGCAGCATCCTTGTCCTGTCCTCTTCATCATACTCCGCAGAGCTGTGCTGGAAAGGAGAGGTGTTTTGAAATCTGCACCTTGAACAGGACCCCTCTGCTCCCAGTACAGACCAGTGGCTTTTTCAGAGCAACCTCTGTGTGCAGTCCTCCTCCAGCTGGGAGTGGTGCAAGCCCAGAGCAGCTGGGCACCAGGCTGATGGACAGAGCAGCCCTCCTGGATGGGAGCACTGACGCAGGTTTACACTGAGAGCAATGGGGCAACGGGGGAATTTTACCCTTTCCAGAGTATTTCCCAAGTGGGATGGGGGTGTCTGAATACTAAAACACAGTGTAATGAGATGCATTTGCTGCACCTCATCTCCCACCTTCCTCTGTGGAAGAAAGTGTCCTTCGGAGCTTGCCCCCTGCGCTCTAGTGCAGCACAGGGAACTCCTGCCCAGGAACCCTCCCTCCAAACACCCTGGGCTGTTGCTGCCTCCATGGGTCATTGCTGTAAAGCAGGGCTGACCCTCAAGGAGCCCCTGGGGAGAGGGCACGGCTCTGCACAGCACACTCAGCCAGCACAAAGCAGAGCTGAAGCCTCGGAGCTGCATAACACTCCCCCAGGAAAGAAAAGCTCCCTTAGTTATTTCACAATGAAGGAATCAAATTTTGCTCAGAGAAGCTTCTCTGAATTTTTCTGGTTTATCTCCTTTGGCAGTTTCCATGCCCAGAAGCAGCAGATGTCCAATGGCAGCTCCATGAACGAGTTCCTCCTCCTGGCATTCACAGACAGGCGGGAGCTGGAGCTCTTGCACTTCTGGCTCTTCCTGGCCATCTACCTGGCTGCCCTCCTGGGCAATGGCCTCATCATCACTGCCATCACCTGCGACCACTGCCTCCATACCCCCATGTACTTCTTCCTCCTCAGCCTCTCCCTCCTCGACCTGGGCTGCATCTCCATCACTGTCCCCAAATCCATGGCCAATTCCCTCTGGGACACCAGGGCCATCTCCTACATGGGATGTGCTGCCCAGCTCTTTCTGTTTGTCTTTTTGATTTCAGCAGAGTATTGCCTTCTCACCATCATGGCCTATGACCGCTATGTTGCCATCTGCAAACCCCTGCACTACTGGACCCTCCTGGGCAGCAGAGCTTGTGTCCACATGGCAGCAGCTGCCTGGGGCACGGGGTTTCTCCATGCTGTGCTGCACACTGCCAATACATTTTCACTCCCCCTCTGCCAAGGCAATGCTGTGGACCAGTTCTTCTGTGAAATCCCCCACATCCTCAAGCTTTCTTGCTCCGATGCCTACCTCAGGGAAGTTAGGCTTGTCATATTTAGCACCTTCTTCTTTTTTGCTTGTTTTGTTTTCATTGTGCTGTCCTGTGTGCAGATCTTCAGGGCCGTGCTGAGGATCCCCTCTGAGCAGGGACGCCACAAAGCCGTTTCCACGTGCCTCCCTCACCTGGCCGTGGTCTCCCTGTTAGTCAGCACTGGCATGCTTGCCTACCTGAACCCCCCTCCATCTCCTCCGCATCCCTGGATCTGGTGGTGGCAGTTCTGTACTCGGTGGTGCCTCCAGCTGTGAACCCCCTCATCTACAGCATGAGGAACACAGACATCAAGGAGGCCCTGAAGAAACTCTTTGAGCACAGAGTACTGCAGCATCAGTAAGGTGGCCATCATCCTCTGGAAAAGCTCGCATGCTCTTTTGATCATATGTGTCTTGGTTTTCTCTTTGTTTATTTTACGTCATATATTTCTTCCACTTAAAGAATATTATTACTGCCTTGCCACTGTTTTCTGACGTAAAAGACCTCACATAGATATACAGCCAGGCTCCCTGTTTAGGTAGACACAATAAAGAATCCAGCAGAAAATTCTTTGACTCTGCTCCCATCTCGTACAACTCCTCTGCAGCTGGGGGTGCAGCCCCAGAATACAGGAGGGGTCAAGGAGCCACGAGCCCAGCTGCCACATGGAGGAGCAGGCACTCGTGGACCTCAGGGATGCCCCTTGCTGCCTCAGTGGGCAGATCCTTTCTGCCACTTTCACGTTGGGGCTGCTGCTTCTCTGGAGCCATGGCTGTGGACACCAGCAGGACCTGGTCTCTTCAGAGCAGCACTGCCAGCTCAGGGGCCTGTGGAGAGCACGGGGTGGGAACCAAGACAAGTTGGCCAGGGGAAAGGGATGTCCAGGGAAAAGAGCAAGGGAGCATTTCTGTGCCTGCAGGGAGGAATCCATGAGAAAGAGAAACCTCTTTCTGCAGGCATCCACTTGGGGCAGGCTGCTCTGTGCCCTGACCAGGACTCTTGTGCTGGCGTGGGGAGGGGGACTGGCAATGATGGCACATGGTCAGTCTGTGGCATCTCCTGGACCACAGACCATGCTTCCTGCAGTTTCCCTAACCTCCATTTGCTCATGCCATGGTGAGCCTCCAGCCCTGGGCCTGATGGGGAGGCTGACCCTTCTCTGTTCCCTTCAGAGGGGCTGGGGCTGTGGGCTGCGGCAGGCACTGTTGTGGGGCCAGCCCAGGCTGGGTTGCTCTACTGGAATGGGCTGGGCTGGGGAGAGAGCAGGGGAGATGGGAAGAGCCAGGAAAGGTCTGGTCTGGTCTGGAAAGTGCCCAGGAGAGGACACCACCAATGTTAGCTGAGCTGTGTGACCAGTTCATGGAGAACTGTCTCCCATGGGAGGGACCCCACGCTGGAGCAGGGGAAGAGTGTGAGGAGTCCTCCCCCTGAGGACGAAGGAGCAGCAGAGACAACGTGTGATGAACTGACCACAACCCCCATTCCCTGTCCCCCTGCGCTGCTCGCAGGGGAGGAGGTAGAGAAAATTGGGAGGGAAACTGAGCCCAGGAAGAAGGAAAGGGTTGGGAGGGAAAGCGTTTCAAGATTGTTCTTACTTCTCATTATCTTACTCTGACTTTTGATTGGCAATAAAAGAAATTAATTTCCTCGAGTTGAGTCTGTTTTGCCTATGACAGGAATTGATGGTGATCTCCCTGTCCTTATCTCGACCCACGAGCCTTTTGTCATATTTTTCCCGCCCTGTCCAGCTGAGGAGGGGGAGTGATAGAGTGGCTTGGTGGGCACCTGGCATCCAACCAGCATCACCCCACCACAGAAGTAGAACATTTCCTTCCCTTTAAATTGTTTCCTTAATTTCTTCGTTGCTTCATTTGATTTTTTGACATTTTCTGAATTGTTCTGTCATAATCAGGCTTGTAACATTAAAAACAGTATGGTTGTGTCTCACATGGAGTTCAGTGCCCTAAAACACTCCCTGCCAAGGACTGGCCTTGCCACTGCTCGCCCTTTCACACAGCCGGTCACATTCTGAGGGGCTGAACTCTCTCAACCGTTCCAGAGAAGAAGGGCAACCGTCTTCAGGGAAACGCTCTGTTTCTGCATGGCCAACATCTTTGTGTTACCAGCACTTCTGGAAGGAGTCCCTAAATCAGCAAGACACACTCCCTTCACATTCCCTCCACGGTGCATGAATTGTCACTCTATTTTAGGTGCAGAAAGGGACAAGATTGTTCTGACCCAGCACCAAACACCTCAACGCAGCTGTCTACCTCTAATCGAGTTGTCTAGGCTTCCCTTTGTAGTAAAGGGAGAGACAGAAGATGTCTCAACTGAGATGCCTGGAGATTTCCTGGTGACCAACTAATGCTCCAGAAGGGAGCCCTGGGTCACATTTCCAAGCACCTTATGGGTACATCTGTAACCCCAGGGCAGCTCAGATAGTAACAGCCTCTGCATGTGGGCCCAGCCAGGACGGGTTTATGAAAGGGAGATCCTGTTTCAGTAACCTGGTCTCCTTCTATGACAAGGGGACCCGCTTAGTGGATGAGGGGAAGGCTGTGGATGTTGTCTACTTGGACTTTAGTAAGGCCTTTGACACTGTCTCCCACAGCATTCTTGTGGAGAAGCTGGCTGCTCACAGCTTGGATGGGTGCACTCTGTGCTGGGTTAAAAACTGGCTAGACGGCCAAGCCCAGAGACTGGTGGTGAATGGAGACAAATCCAGTTGGCGGCCGGTCACGAGTGGTGTTCCCCAGGGCTCAGTGCTGGGGCCGGTCCTGTTCAACATCTTCACTGATGATCTGGATGAGGGGATCGAGTGCACCCTCAGTAAGTTTGCAGATGACACCAAGTTGGGTGGAAGTGCCGATCTGCTGGAGGGTAGGAAGGCCCTGCAGAGGGACCTGGACAGGCTGGATCGTTGGGCCGGGGCCAACTGTATGAGGTTCAACAAGGCTCAGTGCCGAGTCCTGTACTTGGGTCACAACAACCCCATGCAACGCTACAGGCTGCGGGAGGAGTGGCTGGAGAGCTGCCTGGTGGAGAAGGACCTGGGGGTGTTGGTTGACAGCCACCTGAACATGAGGCAGCAGTGTGCCCAGGTGGCCAAGAGGGCCAATGGCATCCTGGCCTGTATCAAAAATAGTGTGGCCAGCAGGACCAGGGAGGTGGTAGTGCCCCTGTGCTCGGCATTGGTGAGGCCGCACCTCGAGTACTGTGTTCAGTGTTGGGTCCCTCACTACAAGGACACTGAGGTGTTGGAGCGTGGCCAGAGAAGGGCAACAAAGCTGGTGAAGGGTCTGGAGCACAAGCCTTATGAGGAGCGGCTGAGGGAGCTGGGGTTGTTTAGTCTGGAGAAGAGGAGGCTGAGGGGAGACCTTATTGCTCTCTGCAACTACCTGAAAGGAGGTTATAGCGAGGTGGGGGTCGGTCTCTTCTCCCTAGTAACGAGTGATAGGACGAGAGGAAACGGCCTCAAGCTGCGCCAGGGGAGGTTTAGGTTGGATATTAGGAAAAATTTCTTTACCAAAAGGGTGGTCAAGCATTGGAACAGGCTGCCCAGGGAAGTGGCTGAGTCTCCATCCCTGGAGGTATTTAAAGAACGGATAGATGTGGTGCTTGAGGACATGGTATAGATGGACTTGGCAGGGTTAGGTTACCGGTTGGACTTGATGATCTTAAGGGTTTTTTCCAAACTTGACGATTCTATGATTCTATGATTCTATGAAATGAATCCAGACCTGAACGTAGGTCTTAGTCTTGAGTTGAAACCTACTTAAAACTTATTCTAGGCAACAACTCAAAACAATCTTCATTTGCAGAATGTCAGGTATTTTGGCTGAGTGCTAATACTGTTTTCCTCTTTTTATTTTTGTATTTGGGAGGACCACATGAGCACAGTGCATTACTTCCCCTCTGCCAACATATTTATATGCAGCTGGTCATCAAAATACATTTCCTACCAGTGCTCTCAGTGGAGAAATTTTCTTCTGAAAATCTACTCTATCTATAGTGACCTATTTCCCAGCTCTTCTTCAGCCTCTCTGCCCTTTCTCCTTCCTCTACCTAGTTTGCCTTCACAGAGAACTCCAGGTAAAGATTGATTGAGTAATTCAATGTGGGAGATATTTCTGGGCATCATCCAGTTCCCCTCCCTGCCCCTGACTCAATGGAGGGCTCCCCCCAGTTATGTGTCATCCAGAAACACATCGAGGGTGAACTCTGTCCCATTGTCCAGGCCACCACTAAAGATGTCAGACAGCACTGGCCCCAGCACTTCTCCAGGAGGGACGCCTCTAGAAACTGGCCATCGGTTGGACTTTCTAACAAGGATCCTTATGTTCCCCCCAGCTGCCATGACATTTCAAAGCCAAAGGGCAGCAGCCTTGCAATGACAGCAGCCATTTCCCCCAGCCCCCTTGGGTGCATCCCCTCTGCTCCCAGGCACTTGCCTGTGTCCAGCTGGCACTAGTGCTCCCCAGCTGCAGCTTGCTCTCACATGGCTGAAGCTTTGCTACCCCAGAGGCTGCTGGGGGACTCAAGGACCAGGGAGACTTGGGGGCAGACCTTACCAGGCAAGGGGTGGGGAAGTGAGGCAATGAGATCCTCGGCCTCTTCCATGCCTGTGCAAGGCCTTTTTGGACTGCATTGGAGTTCAAAGTCATTGAATCTCGCTTTGATTTCTGTCCCTCACTTTCAGGAGAGTACCTCAGGCCAAATTAGCCTCAGATCCACACTTGGCACATCATCATGGAGGGACTTCATCTTGGGAAGAAGAGCCCAGGAGTGAGGAGCTCAGCTTCATGGTGAAAAACATTTTCCTTATCTCCAGGCTGAATGCTCATTGTTTTTTCCTCCCAACCATCACTAAGAACACAATCATTAAGAGCCTGGCTCTGTATTCTCCATGACCTCCTCGTAGGGACTGGCAGGCTGGGATGACGTCCCCCTCAGCCTTCCCTTCTCAAGGCTGGACAAGCCCAGCTCCCTCAGCCTCTCCTCACTGGCAAAGTGCTCCAGTCCATAGCTGTCCTGAGGGGCCTTTTCTAAAACCACTCCAGCTTCCCAATATCATTCTTGAATTGAGGATCTGAAATCTGGATGGAATATTCCAGAGAATCCCTTCCCTCCATCTCCTGACCATGTTCCTGATCACACAGCCCAGGATGCTGGTGGCCTCCCTTGCTGCCAGGGCACACGGCTGCCTCCTCTCCAGCTCGCTGACCACCAGGACCTTTCCCACAGGGCTGCTCCCAGCCAGGCAGCCCCCAGCCTGTGCCATTGCCAGGGTGAGTCCCCTGCAGGGGCAGAAATTGGCATTTGTCCTTGTGGGATTTCATGAGGTTCCTGCCAGTACGCGCTCTCCTCCTTGAACCCCTTCATTGAGCACAGAGACCTGGGAGAACATTTCAGGAAAGACTCAGGCACAGAAGGCCTTGAGTTCCTCAGCCCCATTGGTGTCTCCTGTTTATTAGATCACCATCCTCGTTCAGCAGCAGCCCTGCATTTGCCTTGTTCAGCCTTGGTCTCTAACACAGCAATTGAAGCTCTTCTCTTTGCTCCTGACTTCTCCTGCAGCCACCAACTCCAGGTGGTCACCCCCTGGCAGCTGCTTCGTAGCCCCTGTCAGTGCCCTGTCCTGTGCCGGCCCAGCCCCGCTGCCTCCCATGTGGTCCCACAGCCCCACTCTGCAGGCACAGCATGGCAAAGGGTGTATTTGGTGTGAGGAACAGTTTCTCTTGCATGATCTCCATGACATCCCTTTGTGCCCTGTCCCCCCTCTGTTCCTCCTACTTGACACAGCCTCACCCACGTCCTAGAACCTACCCAGCCCTATCTGCATCCCATGTGGGATTTCACAGACAGCCCTGACCCAGGCTCTGCCAGGGTCTGGACAAGGAGAGAGGTCGAGCAGGGCTGGCCATTCCCCCAGTGCAGGCCCTGAGCCTAGCAGGAGGAGGCAAAAAAGGCCATGCAGAAAAACTCAGCCATAAACCTGTGGAGAGTGGCCAAATAGGGAGGTCACCAGTGAAAGCTCCCTCCAGTCCCATTCCCTAACACATTGCCCTGAGCTCTACTGCCCTCAGCCCGTGGAGAACACCGGAACAGCAGCATGACATTGTTGGGGCAATCCCTTCAGCCTGTTCCTGATCTCAGCTTTGGAAAAAGAGCCCAACCTCCAGACACCGGCACTGACGAAACCCCCATTTATTACAGAGATGTGACATGGGAGGCCAGCTGTGTCATTGGGTCAGACACATGTGCAAAGACCTTTGGGTCAGACAGACTGGGTTCATGCCTCTGGAGAAGCGGACTGCATGCAGACATTCCTGGAGAAACAGAATTATCACAGATAACACTCCCAAAGCACAGGAGGTTCCCCAGATACATTGGAAATCACTGGTGAAGAGACACGGGCAGCTTATTGCTGCTAAAAGGCTACGGATTGAATGAGCTTCTTCAGTGCCTCCTTGAGCTCCTGGTTCCTCATGCTGTAGATGAGGGGGTTCACTGCTGCTGGCACCACCGAGTACAGAACTGCCACCACCAGATCCAGGGATGGGGAGGAGATGGAGAGGGGCTTCAGGTAGGCAAACATGGCAGTGCTGATAAACAGGGAGACCACGGCCAGGTGAGGGAGGCACGTGGAAAAGGCTTTGTGGCGTCCCTGCTGTGAATGCATCCTCAGCACGGCCCTGAATATCTGCACATAGGACACCACAATGAAAACAAAACACCCAAATGCTAAAGAAAAACTAACCACAATAAGCCCAGCTTCCCTGAGGTAGGAGTGTGAGCAGGAGAGCTTGAGGATGTGGGGGATTTCACAGAAGAACTGGTCCACAGCATTGCCATGGCAGAGGGGGAGTGAAAATGTATTGGCCGTGTGCAGGAGAGAATTGAAGAAAAGCACTGCCCCAGGCAGCTGCTGCCATGTGGACACAAGCTTTGCTGCCCAGGAGGGTCCCATAGTGTAGGGGTTTGCAGATGGCAATGTAGCGGTCATAGGCCATGATGGTGAGAAGACAGTACTCTGCTACTACCAAGAACGCAAAGAGAAAGAGCTGGGCAGCACATCCTGTGTAGGAGATGTCCCTGGTGTCCCAGAGGGAATTGGCCATGGCTTTGGGGACAGTGGTGGAGATGCAGCCCAGGTCAAGGATGGAGAGGTTGAGGAGGAAGAAGTACATGGGGTTGTGGAGGTGGTGCTCACAGGCTACGGCAGTGATGATGAGGCCATTGCCCAGGAGGGCAGCCAGGTAGATGCCCAGGAAGAGCCAGAAGTGCAAGAGCTGCAGCTCTCGTGTGTCTGTGAATGCCAGGAGGAGGAACTTGGTGATGGTGCTGCTGTTGGATGGTTGCTGCCTCTGGGCGTGGGGTCCTGTTCCTACAGGAAGAGTCAATGATGGGGTCATTTCTCTGAGCAAAATCAAAGCTTTTTTAGACCCTCACTCTGACACACTCTGCCCCATCCCCCACCCCCCCACTTACTCCTGTTACAGGAGACCTTCCTTCAGCTCTGTGGCTGCAGCTCTGGCTGAGTGTGCTGTGAGGAGCAGGGCCTCTGCCCGCTGGCTGCTGAGGAGTCAGCCCTGCTCTGCAGCAGTGGGTTCACGGGAACGGTGGGGCAGGGGCCAGTCCTGGTGTTCAACTTTCTCAGATCAAACTGCTCCTAGTGCAGAAGGGCCTGTCAGCATCTGCACTCCCAGTGCTAAGGAATGGGGATAGTGGATGGCAGTTTGAAATGTTTGGGGTTTTTAAAGCTCCCCCCATCTCACCTGGGGAGTGTTCTTGGATGTCAGAAACCCTCAGCATTTCTGCTGCACTCAGGGAGAGCAGAGCGAATCCTGCGAGGCAAAAGGATTGCCTGGGGCTTAGTGGAGACTGAGGGGAGCTGGTCTGTCCCTACGACTTGTTCCCTAAAAGCTGCTATGAGCTTGTTCTCCATGAGATGGGGGCTGATCTCACTCTTGTGTTACCCTGAAAAAAAACCAGACACTGCTTTGAGCAGAGGGATCCAGTGCAGACAACAAAACGCCTCACCCTTTCTCAAGGTCTCAGCACCCCACTTCTAGCCCAGGACACACAGGTCTCATTTCACAAACCCAAAAGAATGTTCTCTGTCATAGCATCTCTCCACTTCTCCATGGGGATTTCAGATAACACAAAGTTGTTAAGGGCTGGTTTGCATCCTGGAGGGAAGTTTGGAAGAAAACCTCAGGGAGATAGCCAAGTGTCCTAATGATGGCATCTGATTCAGGGAAAACCAGCTTATTCTCCAGCCCCACAGACTGCACTGCCCACAGCCACAAAGGTTAGAGGAAAGCTGGGACACTTGTTCTCATGGACACACCTGCATGAAAGGACCCACAAAATCAGTCTGTGACTCTGCAGCTGAAACTCCACCTCCCCAGAGGGTCTGGCAGCAAGACCAAGATAACAATAGCAAGAACACAGACCAGTGGAGAAACAAGGCAAAACACAGTGAGGGTGTGGCTGAGAGAGGCCAGGGCAGAGGCATTGGGGCACTCAGACAGTGTTGCCCTTCCCCAGCTGTGCACGCCACCTCCCAGACACCACCATTGCCGGGCAGCTGCTCTCAGCCCCTGTGCTCTGCAGAGGGAACTGGGCCCGTGGCTGCAGAGCTGCACCACGGCTCTGCTGGAGCTCTGGCTGCAGAGGAGCTGGTTCACGCCTTGGAGCCCCCAGCCCTGAGGGCAGAGGCTTTGGTGGGTGGGAGAGGAGGCAAGGGGGCTTGCTCAGAGGAAGGCATCTGCATTGCGGGGGATCAGACGGAGGTTTCTGCGTTCTGCCTCTTACAGTACTGCTCGTTTTAGTTTCCTCTCATTCCCAGATCACATCCCTGCTGCCTGGAGATTTTCCTGCTGGGATATGTTTCCCTGTCCCATGTCTTTTCCCTGCAAGTGGTCAGAGACCCCATCCCAACTTCTGTGCACTCACCGTTGTCCTCCAGAAACCTGCCTGTTTGCAAGGCACTGGTGGGGTGCATGTTCCTGTTTGCAGGTGGAAAAGGGCAGGTCAGAAGAACCCTGATGGGTCCAGCAGAGGTGATGCTGGTGCTGTGCATAGGCAGAGCAGTGGCTGAGGGTAATTTAGGAGGCTCCTATCAGGAGTTACTGATCACTCAGTCAGGAGTCTCTGTGACTTTTTTAAAGTTGACAGGTCCTTTTCCATTTATCCCTTTTTCACTACCGCCCCACTCCATGTAGGAAACTGAAAACACAAATTCAGGAACTCTTCATTGTCTTTATGGCAATCCCTGCCAGGACCTTCTCCTTGAAACATCCCTGAGGAAATATTCTGGGGGAACTGGAGCTGTGAGCAGCCATGACCCATGCAGCACTCTTTTGACAGCAGAAGGACCCTGCCCTACCAGGGGTCCCTTCTTCCACCCACAGATTCTCCCCACAGCACCGTTGGGACCTCCCCGGGCAGGCTGAGCACTGACCCTGGCACACAGACCACTGGGGCACAGGGACCCTGCTCTGAAGGACAGCCCTGGGCATCCCTGGCTGTGCACCCAGCTTAACATCCTTGCAGTCATCCCCGGAGGAAGGCAGCCATCATGCCCTGTTCCTCTGATGGTGCAGCAGGGAAAACCTGCTCTGGAACATGTCTTCTCCTTTAACCATGAGAAGCTGTGAGAATCCCCCTTAAAGATCCGACAGGTTGTGGCATGTAGCAGCTTTTGGAGATCCCTCCCGCAACTGCAGCTTCACTGCCCTGCTGCCAGGGACTTACCGTGTCAAGGGCTGCGAAGATTTCTCCCACAATGAGCTCTCAGCGTCCTCCCACTCCACACTGCCTTTAACCTCTCTCTGCCTCGCTCCTCTCCCCTCGCTGCCTGCAGGCAGTGCCCTCAGCCCTACTGCGCTTTGCAGAGGAGCTGCTCCTGGGCAGAGCTGTCTCTCTGCAGTGCTGCCCACTTGCCAGCAGCTCCCTCCATGCCAGGAGCCCAGCCCAGCTCAGCAGCAGAGGCCCAGCCCAAGGCAGTGCTTTCCCTGCCCCTCTGGGCTCCCTCCAGGTGTCCCTGGGGCTCTAAGGGCTGACAGCGACTGAGAGGCAGCAGGGACTCTCCTGGGGAGCAGGGGTTGACACAGACTGATGTCATCACTGTCCCTCTCTGAACGCTGGAGAGATGGATTTTAGAAGTGGCATTTTCCCTAACATGGCGTGGTGGTCTACGAGAGGTGGAAATGTTCCCGTCCCGTTACCCCTCTCCCCATCACATTGCCAGGCGGGACACCTCGGCAGTGACAGGCAGAGATCATTTCCCCCCAGTGCAGGGCAGGGATTCAACTGAGCCCATAAGGTGTCTCCTCTCTGGTGAGGAGGCCAGAGACTGCAGTGGGGTTCAGCTCTCCCCCATGCACCCCACAGACCCACAGCTGCTGGGATTCCTCTTGCTTCAGCTCAGGGTGCACAAAACAGGTGCCTGCAGACCAGCCCCTGCCCTGAGCACCCACTGGGATGCGTGGGGATGGGGGGTGGCAGTCAGCTGCTCTCACACAAACTCCTGGTGGCATTTGAGGTGCCAGGGGTGGTCCAAGACTTGTGCATGTGTCTGCAAGCTGTGATGGAGCATACCTGGGACACCCACACCTGCCCGAGCATCAGCTGTGGGGCTGGTGGGGAGGGTGCCTTGGCCACCTCACATTACACCCAAAGTTTAGGGCATCTGAACGCCTGTCAGACCCACATTTCCATGGCAGACGCTGGACTTTCAGCTGACCAAGAGGAGGAGTGCACGAGAAGGAGGGTCAGACCTGTCTTGCAGCACCATCCACTGCACTCCCTAGAGCTCAGCTCACTGCAAAGTTCAGGCACGTGCACATCCCTGCAGTGAAGGCACCTACCTTGTTTCAAGGCTGTTTTACATGGCATCAGAAAGGCCTCTAGTGCCATGCCAGGGGAGGCTGGGGTGCCCAGTGAAACTGCCCGTGGCTGGCAAACGTGGCACAGGACCTCCAGGAAAGCCATGTCCCACTGGAGTGGGGGCTGGGCAGACACAGCAGGGCCTCCCAAAGGAGTCCGGTGCCTTTGTGCCAGCACCTGAATGCCAGCACCCCAGCAAGGAGGCAAGGTCCATCTCATCTACACCCACATGTGCTGCAAGATTGGGAGGCACATCACACCAGGGTCTCCACTCATGTCCCTGGACTCTCAAACCCTGACAGTTCTCTTCTCCCCTCTCCTCTACCCACTTACCTGATGATATGAAGAAACCCCATGCCACTGATGTCCACAGGGTGGCTGGAGTGCAGGCTTACCTCACCTAGGGACTTTCTCAGGGGTACCTTGTGTTCCTGGAGACTGGCACAAGGTGCTGCTGAGTCAGTTCAGGCAGCAAACTTCTCTCTTGCAAGGCCATCATGGCCCAGGCCTGTGTTTCTCTGCCTTGGAGACTGCAGGGTTTGTTGTCTTCATGAGCACCTCATTTCATCATTACATTGCCACCTGCCATCCTTCCCAGCACGTCAATGCTCTGAAGCAAAGCCTTTGCATACGCAGGGTCCTGGGTGCTTGGTTCCAGTTTTCTCCATGAGAAGCCTTTGCTGAGCTGCTGCAACCGGAGTGTGCACCAATGCCCTCAGCCTGGGACACAGGCAGGAGCATCTGGAGCCCCTTATTCCATCACGGAGCTTCTGAGGGAACCACTGCGGTGACGTGGTGGGAGTGGTTGCACAGCGTTGGGTACTGTCATGGCTAGATACAGGCTCTTTAGGGGACACTGGGAGTGGTTGGGGAAGGTGGGAGAATGAGACCGGGGCATGTCCTCTATGAAGGCTGGGGCAGGTTGAATGTATGGTGGGGCAGAAGACACGTTGCGTGAGTGTTTGTGGGTGAGGAACAGAGGAGAAACCAGTGAAGGTGACATGAAGGTGGGAGCTAGAACCACTCAGTCAGGGTGAGGAAGTGGACAAAGTCTTCTGTAGGCAGCCCAAGGAAGTCTCCAGATCAGCGACCCTTGCACTCACTGGACGGGCAAAGTGCTTGCGTGCAAACAGTCCCATGGGGTCCTGGAGAGTCTCGGGGTCAACTTCTTTTCCCAGCTGCCAAGCTGGCCAAGAGGGTGAGCCAGGGCCAGTCAGGGATGTTGAAGTGCCAGCCTTGGCTGTGGTGACCATGAAATAGTTGCATCCCCGTTCCCAAGGGATGTAAGGCAGGAGACCAGCAGAGCGCAGGTTTGGGATCTCTCTCTCAGAGAAGCAGACATTGTCCTGCTCAGAGCTCTGGTAGTAGGAGATCCCATGGAGAGGAAGCTCTGAAAGGGAAAAATCTATGAAAGCTGAGAGGCTGTCGTGGTTTAATCCCAGCCAGCAACTAGGCACCACACAGCCACTCACTCACTCCCCCCCGGTGGGATGGGGAGAGAATCGGAAGAGTAAAAGTGAGAAAAGTCATGGGCTGAGATAAAGACAGTTTAATGGGTAAAGCAAAAGCCGCGCGCACAAGCAGAGCAAAGCAAGGAATTCATTCACTACTTCCCGTCGGCAGGCAGGTGTTCAGCCATCCTCAGGAAAGCAGGGCTCCATCACGCGTAACGGTTACTTGGGAAGACAAACGCCATCACGCCCAATGTCCCCCCCTTCCTTCTTCTTCCCCCAGCTTATATACTGAGCATGACGTCATATGGTATGGAATAGCCCTTTGGCCGGTCTGGGTCAGCTGTCCTAGCTATGCTCCCTCCCAGCTTCTTGTGCACCTGGCAGAGCACAAGAAGCTGAAAAGTCCTTGACTAGTGTAAACTCTGCTCAGCAAGAACCAAAACATCAGTGCGTTATCAACATTATTCTCATCCTAAATCCAAAACACAGCGCTCTACCAGCTACTAAGAAGAAAACTAACTCTATCCCAGCTGAAACCAGGACAGAGGCCTTTAAGGACATCTTCCTCCGGGCACAGGAAGGGTCTGTCCTGATACGCAGGGAAACAACCCTTCACCTCAGGAAACCCACTGAGCTGAACAGGAACCTCATGGCTGAGCTCCAGTGCCAAAGGCAGCACGCAGGAGGTGGAAGCAGGGAGAGGCTCCAAAGGAGGAGTTTAGAAACGTTGTCTGGAGAAATAAGGATTGTGTTAGGAGAGTCAAAGCTCCCCAAAAGGTCAAGCTTGCAAGGGATGTCAGAGGGCAACGAGGTAAGCTGCTCCATCTTCCTTAACCATGACAAAACCACAGAAAGGTGAAGTGGGCCACTGCTGAATTTCGGAAGAGTAGATGCAGCTCGGTCTGAAGTACACGATGTCTTCTTTTCCTCTGTCTTCACCAGCAAGCTCTCCCAGGTCTTTGTGCCCTCAGGCAGGACTCAAGGAGGAAGAGAACAACCAGCAGTGGATGAGGATCACGTCAGGGGCTCCTTAAGCAAACTCACCCCTTCGGAGTCTACGGAGCGGATGGGCTGCATCCAAGGGCGCTCTTTCTCTGCAGTCCCCGGATGGGCTGTTAGCAAGCAGAAGGCCAAGGGGCATGACACTGGAGAGTGATCCATGGCACCCTAGCTGAAACACCCCATGTCAGGTTTAGTGCAGCAGCCAAACGCAGAGGCATATGGAAATGTGTCAGGGTCCTACTGAGCACCTTCCTTGGTCACAGGCCAGTTGGGAAGTGGAAGAGGGAAAGGGGCTGAGCAGCAGTGATCCCTGCCTGACTGGGTCTGCTTCTCACCCTGACCAGCATGGCCAGTGCAGGGCCACCCCATGGCCGCAGGGCACCACAGACCCCTCGCTCTGCAGAGCAGCACCGCCAGCTCAGGGCCCTGTGGGGAGCGTGGCCAGGGGTGCAGGAACGGCCGGCCAGGCCAGCATGGACACACTCACCTGGGGAAAGGGTCTCTGGGGAGAAGGGGTGTCCAGGGAGAAGAGCAGGGCACCGTGGCTGTGGAGGGGAGAAATAAAAAGAGCACCCCGTTCCTGTGTGTCCAACTGGGGCAGGCTGCTGTGCTGCTGGGGCAGCAGGAGCTACCAGAGGAGCCCCAGGGCCAGGACCCTCGCGCTGTCCTGGGGAGCAGGACTGGCACAGGGGGGAAGCAGGCTGCTGGTGATGGGGATCTCCTGAGCATGACGGCAGGAGGGACACTGTCACAGCCCTCTGTTTCCTGCTGTCATGGCCAGCCTCCAGGCCTGGGGCTGCTGGGGAGGCTGAGACACCTCTCTGCCCTGTAAAAGCTGCTGTGCCCTTCAGAGGGGCTGGGGCTGTGGGGTGAGTGCCCAGAGCTCTGCAGTAGCCTGTGGCTGGCATTGCCATGGGGCCAGCCCAGACTGGGCTGCTCTCCTGGGATGGGATGGGGAGAGGGCAGAGGAGGTGGGGAGAGCTGGGGAGGGGCTGGGCTGGAAAGTTCCCAGGAAACAAAAACACCAGGGTACAGCTCAGCTGTGTGAGTGTGGAGGGTGGGGGCACGCAGCAGTGTCCTCACACAGCCAGGCCTGGCAGAGACCTGAAGGGCCAGCAGAGCAGGACCTGGTCTGTGCCATAGTCCCTGCACACCGCGAGCAAGCTGCCCCAGGGCGATCATCACAGACCTCCACCTATTCTCTCTTCAAAAACCTCTCCAAGGGAAAGATTCACTGAGTCATAGAATAAATCGTGTCTGAAGAGAGCCCTGAACATCATCTTGCCTCACTCTCCTGCTCAAGGCAGGGTGAACCAGGTGAGATTATTCAAGGCCTCCGCCCAGCTTTGCATCATCCAGAAAGGAGCTGAAAGTGTGCTCCATCACATCATACAGGCGGATAATAAAGACGTCGCACAGTGTTGGCCCAAGTGCTGGTCACTGAGGGATGCCATCAGCAGCTGGCTGCCCAGAGGACTTTGTACCACTGGTGACATGTGGGCCTGATCATCCAGCCAACTTCCCACCGAATGTCCACTTCTTCAGCCCAGGTAGCACTAATCTGGCTGTAAGGACACCACAGGAGACCAAGGCCTTGCAGAATTCCATGTACACAACATGCCTTTCTTTCCCCTGCCCTTTTTGGTTCAGCAATCCCTTTCTTGTCCTTCAAGTACCTGGAAATGGCTGCAGGATGACATGTCCCATCCCCTTCCCAGGGACAGAGGCAGGCTGACCAGCCTGTAATTCTCCCAGTTCCCATTCCCGTCCTTCTTCAAGATGGGATTGATGACTGCCTTTTCCAGGGACCCCAGAACGTCTCTGATTGCTCTGGCACTTTTGAGAGCACAATCCAGAATCACGGGCAAGGGTGACTTGGCAGACAGGAGCCCTTGCAAGGAGCCTGTCCCAGGCGGCTGAGATGAATCTCCCTGGGCCAGGGGGGGTTTGTTCCTGGAGTCACACACAGGAATGGCAGGGTTCTGTCAGGCGTCCACATCTGAGCTGGCCTCGTGGACTCCTTATGCACCCAGGGGTGTTCAGAGACCCAGTCCTTCCCTCTTACACACAGAGGCAGGGCTCTGCAGGAGTCATAGTGTCTCTCTGGCCTCCTGCTGCCACTTCCAGAGGCTGGGAGGCACCTCAGCCCTGCGGTGTATCGCCCTGCTCTGCACTCACCTGAGATGTCCCTTGTCATGGGGAGTGGACATGGGGACCTCGGCTCAAGTAAGAACATCCTACTCCTACATTCAGGCAGTTTCCCATGGGATGTTACTCCCAATGTGAAGTGACCCCGAGGCACTGTCTGTCCCACAGGCCTTCATGGAACCCCAAGGAATAGCTGATGGCATTTGTGCTCACTCAGGTTCAGCTCAGCTCATGTATGTGATGTGTGTGCTTACATCTCCTCTGTACAATGCAAACATGGACTTCTGACCTACTCCTTTGGTGACCTTCCATGGAGGGGCAAAGAACCTCTTCAGGCTGGGGTGAGAGGCCAGTGCTGGCAATGGTGGTTGTGAGGGGCTACTGCAGGATGATTGCCCTGGGGCAGCTTCCCCAGGGTGCACAGCGAACACAGGCACAGACCAGACCCTGCTCTGCTGGTCCTTCAGGTCTCTCATAGGAGGCCTGGCTGTGCAGGGATGCTGCTGTGTGCCCCAACCCTGCACACTCACATTCTTTAGCTGTATACTGGTGTTTTCATCTGCGGGCTGCTTTCCTGGGCATGTTCCTGAGAGAATCTTTGGAAAACACCTAAGCCTTCAGGCACTGCCCTGAGATGATCACTGTTCTTTTTGGAAATGCTCTTATGGGAGCCAGTTCTGTCACAGAAGTGCCCATTGCCTGTCTCTGCCTGTGGTGACAGCACTACCACGCAGCACGACTGTGCCCAAGATGCCAGAGCACTCAGGTATTACACCAACACAAGGGATCAGAAAGAGAATGTGGAAGTGGCAAGAGAACAACCCTGGAAGACCAAGCGCTGGTGCTCCCTGGCAGTGCTGCCATGCTGGGACTCTTTTCCCCTCCACCCATGCACCCAGGAACTGTCCCTGCAGCTCCAAAAAGGCCTTGGAAAAAGGATGTCAGGAAAAAAATTATTGCGGCAGGGTCCTTTATTTTGTTTAAAAACACAGGGAACATGGCTCTTCATTTACACTGCCGCTCAGTCAGAAAAGCAAAGCAGACAGTGAATTAGAAAGGAGATGACAACATTATCACAACAAAAAAGCCACCACCACCAACAAAAAATAGAGAAGACAGGCTGGGTCTGTAATGAGCTACAATATAACTGCTATGCAGAAGCAATTTATTGCTCCAAAAAACCATCTAGTTATCAGTTTCCATACTGCACCCTTGAGGTCCTGGTTCCTCATGCTGTAGATGAGGGGGTTCACTGCTGGAGGCACCACTGAGTACAGAACTGCTAACACAAAGTCCAGCAAAGGGGAGGAGATGGAGGGGGGCTTCAAGTAGGCAAACATGCCAGTGCTGACAAACAGGGAGACCACGGCCAGGTGAGGGAGGCACGTGGAAAAGGCCTTGTGCCGTCCCTGCTGTGAGGGGATCCTCAGCACGGCCCTGAAGATCTGCACATAGGACAGCACAATGAAAACAAAACATCCCAAAAAAAGAAAACCACTAACCACAAGAAGCCCAACTTCCCTGAGGTACGAATGTGAGCAGGAGAGCTTGAGGATGTGGGGGATTTCACAGAAGAACTGGTCCACAGCATTGCCGTGGCAGAGGGGGAGTGAAAATGTATTGGCCATGTGAAGGAGAGCATAGAGGAACCCAGTGCCCCAGGCAGCTGCTGCCATGTGGACACAAGCTCTGCTGCCCAGGAGGGTCCCATAGTGCAGGGGTTTGCAGATGGCAACGTAACGGTCGTAGGCCATGACGGTGAGAAGACAATACTCTGCAGTAAACAAGAAAAATACACAGAAGACTTGGGCAGCACATCCTGTGTAGGAGATGTCCCTGGTGTCCCAGAGGGAATTGGCCATGGCTTTGGGTAAAGTGGTTGAGATGCAGCCCAGGTCAAGAACAGAGAGGATGAGGAGGAAGAAGTACATGGGGTTGTGGAGGTGGTGGTCACAGTCAATGGCAGTGATGATGAGGCCATTGCCCAGGAGGGCAGCCAGGTAGATGGCCAGGAAGAGCCAGAAGTGCAAGAGCTGCAGCTCCCGTGTGTCTGCAAATGCCAGGAGGATGAACTGGGTGATGGAGCTGCTGTTGGACATTTGCTGCCTCTGAGCATGGGACACTGTCAGAGAAGGAAAAGAGAGTGTCAAGTCAGGGGAGACGTCTGCAAGCAAAATCAAAGCCATTTCTCATACACCGTCAACCTACTACAGACAGACACCCTTTTCCTTTTCAAGGAGACCTTACTTCAGCTCTGTGGCTGGAGCCCTGGTTGGTGTTGGCTGAACGTGCCATGAGGAGCAGGGCCTCTGCCCTCTGGTTGCCGAGAGGTCAGCCCTGCTCTGCAGCAGTGGGTTCATGGGAAGAGTGGGAGCAGGGGCCAGTCCTGGTGTTCGACCTTGTCTCATGAAACTGCTCCTAGTGCAGAAGGGGCTGTCAGCATCTGCACTGCCAGTGATAAGGAACTGAGGTGGCAGAAGGAAGGTTGAGAGGTTGGGGTTTTTTACATCTCCTCCTCCCCTCGCACCCAGGGGAGTGTTCTCGCTTGTCAGAAAGCCCCAGCATTTGTGCTGCACTCAGGGAGAACAGAGGGAGTCCTGCGAGGCAAGAGGAGTGCCTGTGGCTTAGTGCAGAGGGAGGGGAGCTGGTCTGTCCCTCCGTCTGGCTCCCAGCTGACCTGGGCTTGCCCCTTTCTGAGCTGGAGGGTGATCACATTGTCATATAACCCTGAAAAGCCACCAAGCACTGCTGTGAGCAGAGAGGTCCGTCTTTGACCACTAAACGTCTAACCCTTTCTCAAGGTCTCAACACTCAACTTTTAGTCCCGGACACACAAGGCTCATTTCATAAACCCGTCACCATTTTCCCTGTCATAGCACCTCTGTGCTTCTCCATGGGGCTGAAGATAACATAAAGTAGTTAAGGGCAGGTTTGCATCCTGGAGGGAAGGTCACAACTTGGAAGGAATCTTCAAGGAGATAGCCAAGTGTGCTAATGATGGCATTTGAGTAAGGGAGATTCAGCTCATTCCCCAGCCCCACAGGCTTCAATGTCCACAGGATCAAAGCTGGGACATGTGTGCCCATGGACACACCTGCATGAAAGGACGCACAGAATCAGTGTGTGACTCCACAGCTGAAACTCCACCTCCCCAGAGGGTCTGGCAGCAAGACCAAGATGACAATAGCAATAACACAGACCAGTGGCGGAACAAGGCAAAACACAGTGAGGGTGTGGCTGAGAGAGGCCAGGGCAGAGGCATTGGGGCACTCAGACAGCGTTCCCCTTCCCCAGCTGTGCACGCCACCTACCAGACACCACCATTGCCGGGCAGCTGCTCTCAGCCCCTGTGCTCTGCAGAGGGAACTGGGCCCGTGGCTGCAGAGCTGCACCACGGCTCTGCTGCAGCTCTGGCTGCAGAGGAGCTGGTTCACGCCTTGGAGCCCCCAGCCCTGAGGGCAGAGGCTTTGGTGGGTGGGAGAGGAGGCAAGGGGGCTTGCTCAGAGGAAGGCATCTGCATTGGAGGGGATCATACGGAGATTTCTGAATTCTCCCTCCCACAACTTTCCTCTCATTCCCAGATCACATCCCTGCTGCCTGGAGATTTTCCTGCTGGGAGGTGTTTCCCTGTCCCATGTCTTTTCCCTGTTCAGCAATCACAGACCCCATCCCAACCTCTGTGCACTCACCTTGGCCCGACAGAAACCTGCCTGTTTGCAGGGCACTGGCTGGGTGCATGTTCCTGTTTGCAGGTGGAAAAGGGCAGGTCAGAAGAACCCTGATGGTTCCAGCAGAGGTGATGTTGGTGCTGTCCTTTGGCAGAGGAGAGGCTGAGGGCAGTTTAGGAGGCTTCTGACAGATGTACTGATCACTCAAAATTACCGTTCAGGAGTCTCAGTGACTTATTAGAACTTCAGAGCTCCTTTTCCATTTATCCTTTTCTCTCCCCCTCCCAACCCCCCTGGAACAGGAAACTGTAAAGACTCAGGAAAGCTCCTTATCTTCCTAGTAATCCCTGCCTTGATCGTCTCCTTGAGACATCCCCTTGGAAATATCCTTGGGATGATCTGGACCTGTGAGCCGCCCTGACCCATGCAGCACCCTCTCAACAGCAGAAGGACCCTGCCTTGCTGGGGGCTGCTCCTTCCACCCACAGCTTCTCCCTGCAGCACCGTGGTCAACTCCCCAGACAGGCTGAGCGCTGACCCTGGCAGGTGCAGAGTCCCTGCCCCAGCACACAGTCCTCTGGGGCACAGGGACCCTGCTTGGAAGGACAGCCCTCTGCTCCCACACATGCAAATCCACGTTTACATCCCTACAGCTGTTAGGAGAAGGCAGCCGTCATGTGCTGTCCTTCTCATGGTGCAATGGAATGTCCCTGATTTGCAGCACATTCTCCTCCTCTGCACTAGAGAAACTCTGAGAGTTGTACTAAGAGATACCATAAGCTCTGGGATGTGCCAGCTTTAGGAGATCCCTCCCAGAACTGAACATGCATTGCCCTGCAGCCAGAGACTTACCATATAGAGGGCTGTGAATGATTCTCCCCCAGTGAGCTCTCAGCATCCTTCCACTCCAGGCTGCCTTTAAACTCTCTCTGCCTCGCTCATCTCCTCTCGCTGCCTGCAGGCAGTGCCCTCAGCCCTGCTGAGCTTTGCAGAGGAGCTGCTCCTGGGCAGAGCTGTCTCTCTGCAGTGCTGCCTGCTTGCCAGCAGCTCCCTCCATGCCAGGAGCCCAGCCCAGCTCAGCAGCAGAGGCCCAGCCCAAGGCACCACTTTCTCTGCCCCTCTGGGCTCCCTCCAGGTGTCCCTGGGGCTGCAGGGGAACCTGCTGTGAAACAGGCTGAAGGCATCTCTGATGTTCCCTCCCTCAGCTGGGGAGAGACACTTCTTTCCTGCAATGTCATTTCTCCTATCACAAAAAAGATTTGGGCATGAGAATCCCCTTTTTCTTGTCCCATCATTAGGCAGGACACCCAGGAAGGTGACAAGGAAAGATCTAATTTCTTCAAGATGGGGACTTATCCTCAGGTCAATGAAACAGGCATTTCTTTCTGCGTCTTTAGACCTGGGGCTAGAAAGACATGCAGTTCTCTCTTGTCCATGCCATGGCTCTGTTCTGCCTTTGCACACACAGGGTCTTGGATACTTTGTACCAGGATTCCTTACAGCAAGTCAGAGCTTGCCTGGTTGCACATTGCAGTGCTTCAGCCCAAACGTGCAGCAGTGCCCTCAGCCAGGGGCACAGGCAGCAGGAGCTGGAGCTGTTCCTGAGCAGACAGAGCTGTGACATGGTGGCAGAGCTCAGGACAGCTGGTCTTCAAGGACAGCATCCTCCAAGCTCCGCAAGGGTCCAGATCAAAACTCAGTCTAAACTTGAAAGGCAATTGAAGGGCACCATAAGGAGGGTTTACTGCTTCAGGAACAGTTAAAGAAGAAACAAAGATCCTGTGTGGCCACTGCTGAATTTAGTAAGAGTAAGAGTAGGTGTAGACAGATCTGAGATTCTGTGTGTCCTCTTTGCCTCAGATGTAGGCCCTGAAATGTCCTAGGACAGGGACTGGCTAGGCGGGTAGCAGCTCTGCAGGAAAGGGTCTGCTGGTCTTTGGGTTCCATTAGGCAAAAGAGGAGCCATCAGCAAAGATGGCCAACAACAGCCTGGGCTGTGTGAGCAGGAGCACAGCCAGGGCAAGTGATTCTCTCCCTCTGCTCAACACTTGTGACACCACATCCAGAATACTTGCTCTGGATTTGGTTCCCCACAATATCAGAGAGACATTGGCAAGCTGGAGGATCCGCAAATTTCAGTGGTAAAGGTTGGAGCACAGGTCCTGTTAGGAGAGGCTGAGGGAGCTGGGCTTGTTCACACTGGAGAATGGAGGGCTTTGCGGGGAGGATGGAAGAGACTTGCATTGCCTACGGTGAGGTTCCCAAGAAGACACTGTGGTGCAAGACAGGAGCACAGGAGGCAATGAGCTGGAACACGAGGGGGTCAGGCTCAATATAGGGAGAAACTTTTGCAAGGTGAGGACAGTCAGACATGGGAAGCCATTTCCCAGAGTGTGTGCGCTACCTCCATCCCTGGAAGTTTCTCAGACCCATCTGGGTAAACCCATGAGCAACTTAGTGTGACCCTGCTTTGAGCAGGATGTTTTCTACAGATATCTAGCCAGGTCCCTTCCAGTCTGAATGACATTCTCATTCCTCACAGCTCTGTGTCCTCAACATGAGGGAAAGCCCTCAGGTTCCCTCTGACTGCAGAAGTAATTTTCTGGCTGGGATGGAGTTCATTGTCTTCATAGCAATCTATAGGAATCCAAGTTTCAGATTTCTGACCAAAACTCTTTTAGCTATTGCTGAAGAGTGCTTAAACAACAGGAAGGCCTTCTCATGCTGTTTCTCACACTGCCCTTCCAATGAGTGGGCTGGGGTTGGGCAAGAAGTTGTGAGGGGATGCAGCCAGGACAGCTGACCCCAAATGACCAAAGGGCTATTCCATCTCATAGGATATCATGCCCAGCAAGAAAAGCCCAGGGAAAGAAAGAGGAAGGGGCGACATTTGTGGTTATGACATTTGCCTTCCAAGTCATCATTACGTGTGATGAAGGCCTGGAAGCTTGCCTGGAAATGGCTGAACATTTCCCTGCCAATGGCACGAATTCCTTTTTTGCTTTGCTTCTGAATGCAGCTTTGCTTCACTTATGAACCATTCTTAATTCCAACCCATGAGATGTTCTAACTTTTACCTTTCCAGTTCTCTTCCCCAGGCTGCTGCTGGGGGAGGGAGCAAGTGACTGGGTGGCTCATTAGTTACTGGCTGAGGTCAACCCACCACACTTGTTAATCCTTTCCACATTGGCCATGCTTGTCTCCTTTTACATCCTCCTGTGGTGTTTCTGAGATGGTTGCTGTGCCACTTTCTACCTTGGGCAGCAAATCCATGAAACAGGTCACCCCTTACCTTACCTGTAGTGTCCTGCAATTGCTCGCGGTGTTATCTTGTCAGAGTGTCGGGCATCTGCACACATAGCATGACATCGGAGCCACTGCCTTGCAGTGTTCCCAAAGAGAAGAGATTCAGCTGAAGCTGAGGGTCTCGACATCAGGCACTCATGGGAGCAGAATTCAAACATTGGCAGCCAGGAATGTCACCTTTATTCATTTCTTCTCCTCCCAAGTCCTGAGCAAGTGATGGGGAGAAAGGAAGAAAGGAGAGGGTTCCTCACTGCTTTTGCAGTCCACACACAGAGCTGAATTTTGTCCTACTATCAAAGGTTTAATCCAGGTTAATGTTGCTACCAAGCAGGATTTCTTGAAAGTGTTCAGATACTGTGTGCTTCTCTTAAGGGACAGTGAGTCTAGAAAGGCATCATCCAACATAAACAGCTGTCCTACAGATATGTGTGGAGAAGAGGTGAATTTTGCTCATGAGGATTATTAACTAAGGAGTTCAAACCTTCAAATCAACATAAGGAGACTGAGGCACTTACATGCTGTTATGGATGTCATAGATCCACACGACACAGGATGAGTAAGACTACCTAAATGAGGCTTCTGGAAGGCTGGCTGGTGCTGTCAATGAAGAAAATTAAACAGTACTGGAGAGCAGTGAGGAAAGCCAAAGTTCTGAATCAAGAGCTTGCTGGAAAGAGCCAAAAGGAAGGCTGGGTCTGGGTGAAAGCTACCGCATGCTCTGTGGGCAAGGAACTGAGTTCGGACAGCTTCCGTGGTGGCTGATTCTCTGGACCTGAACCACGCAGCAGCCAGGTTTCTCAGCAGGGCTTTCCATTTCCCCTTCCAGAAATGACCATGTCTCTCCATTCAACCATTCATGGACCCCTACCTACCAGTTGGGAAAGCACATTTTGTTGAGAGGAAGACCTCGCTGAGGCACATCTGTCCTTGAGGTCCATGGGCTTGTGCAAGGCTCGAGGTGGAGCTCCTTTGGTGCCGATATTTCTATTGCAGAGCACCCTCTGAGCACCACTGCCTGAAAAGATGACGGAATGATCATCAACATTTAAAGAAAACATGAGCACATTTTCCTTCAGCTGAAATGCCTTGAACAGTTTTCACCCATAGACAATACTTTCCCATGATGCCAACATGGACATTTCCAGCCTGTGTACTACACTCAGGAGAAGAAATACTCATCTCCTCTGTTACGCCCCTGACCCTGCTCTGCCCAGTGCATTGTGTATTGACTCTCAGCACTCTTTCACATCTTTCCACACGCCCTGCTTGAACTGACCACTTCTCAAGGCATCTTTTCAGCAGGCTGCCTGGGCGTACGCATTTCCCAGTGTCCATCCAGCTTTCCTCCTCCCATTGCTCTCTACCCATTCCCACACCTCTCAGCTCCCCAGGTGCTGCCCTGAGCTTCAGGCAGTTTGAAGCTTGCCTTGTCTTTCAGCAGGCTGCCTGATGGCCTCTTGAGCCATCTCCTCACTTGTGTTTCTACCTGTTTTCCCATGTATCTCACTGAAAGTGTTCCACTAAGGTTATTGATAGTGGGAAGTGGACTTCAGTGGATGAAACTTGGACAGCATCTACTATTTTTTACTGAGATATTCCTTTCTTTTTCTTTTCTTTTTCTTTTCTCTTTTCTTTTTTTTTTCTTTTTTTTTTTTTTTTTTAAATTGGGAGGTAAGAAACATTCTTCTGTGAGTGTGTGCAACTAGTTCTCCAAAGAAAGCGGGTGAGAATGTGTGCAAATGAGCTGAAGCATTGAGCTACAGTCTTTAGTGGAAAGAGCTTAGAGTTGAGAAACCCTGATGCAAGTCCCAGGTGGCCACTGAGAGAAATGACTGGTGGAGGGGGGCGCAGAGGGGCCAAGGATGATGATGGGACACAGGACAAAGATGGGCTGTACAGTGAATGACCAAACCAGGAGACTGTCTTCTATGGCTGGGGTCTGCATGGCATGCTGTGTGGGGGTCAGAGGCTTGTTCAGTGCTACGCCACTTGGGGGTCCCACCATCTAAAGGCACCTAAGATGATCTGCATGATTCTCTCCTTACAGGGTTAGTGCTAATGAGCAGCATTTTAAAAGATCCCTCACAGCGTCCGAGTGCCTTTCTTACTGGAATTAGAATGGACCAGTGCCTCCTGGCGAAAAATACTCTCTCAGCACCCTTGGGTGCAGCCCCTCCGGTCCCATAGACTGGTAAGGGTGTAGTTTGCTCAAGTAACCCCTGCCTTGGTCCTCATCCACTGCTGGTTGTTCTCCTCCAGAGTTCTGCCTCAGAGCACAAAGATCTGGGAGACCTTGCTGGTGGCAACTGAGGCAAAGAGTGCGTAGAGTTTCTCAGTCTACCTACACCTACTCTAACATTTAGCAGTGGTCCCACAGTATTTCTGATTCTTCTGTAGCTCTTCCTGAAGTAGAAACAGCTCATCTGGGTGCCCTTGCATGCCCTTTTCAGTTTCAGGTGAGTTTTGTTAGGACCCATTGCTGTGCTTGGGGGATACTTTCCTTGAAGACAAGATGTCTCCAGGCACACGGTGAAAATGGTTCGTCTGTTCCTTGGCTGTATCATCAAGGGAGTGAGTAAAGACCCCAGTGTGATGTGCTTTGTGTTCCGGCAATGCCTGTAGCCCTTGGGAAGAGAAGGGACCTTGCCTCTCTGATGGCATCTGATGACTGATGCCTCTGACTGATGGCACACAGGCACGAAATCGCACTGCTTGCAATGCCTTCTGGGGTGTCTGTCACACACCCACCCTGAGTGGGAATTGCTTTCCTGTTGGTAAATAGAACCATCATAGAATACAAGAATGGTTTGAGTTGGAAATCACTTAAAGATGATCTGGTTCCAACCCCCCTGCCATGGGCAGGGACCCCTTCCACTAGGCCAGGTTGCTCAAAGCCCCATCCAAGCTGGCCTTAAACACTTCCAGGGAGGGGGCATCCACAACTTCCCTGGGCAACCTCTTCCAGTGCCTCAGCACCCTCATACAAAAGAATTTCTTCCTTGTATCTAATCTAAACCTACCCTCTTTCAGTTTAAAGCCATTACCCCTTGTCCTATCACTACATACCCTTATAAAAAGTCCCTCTCCAGCTTTCTTACAGGCCCCCTTCAGGTACTGGAAAGTCTCCGTGCGGCCTTCTCTTCTCCAAGCTGGACAACCCCAACTCTCTCAGCCTGTCTTCATAGGAGAGCTGCTCCAGCCCTCTGATCACCTTCATGGCCCTCCTCTGGACTCACTCCAACAGGTCCATGTCTGTCTTCTATTGGGAGCTCCAGACCTGAACGCCGCACTCCGGGTGGGGTCTCATGAGAGTGAAGTAGAGGGGCAGAATCACCTCCCTCGACCTGCTGGTCACGCTTCTTTTGAAGCAGCCCAGGATACGGTTGGCCTTCTGGGCGGCAAGCGCACATTGCCAGGTCATGTTGAGTTTCTGATTAACCAACACCCGCAAGCCCTTCTCCTCAGGGCTGCTCTCAATCCATTCTCTGCACAGCCTGTATTTCTGCTTGGGATTGCCCCGACCCATGTACAGGACCTTGCACTTGGCCTTGTTGAACTTCATGACGTTCGCATGGGCCCAACTCTCCAGCCTGCCAAGGTCCCTCTGGATGGCATCCCTTCCCACCACCGTGTCGACTGCACCCCACAGGTTCAGATGCCCTCTTTGGGGCATCAGCTGTCATTTCAGTTGGCCAAAGAAAATGCCCAGCAGCCTCTAAGAGGATTTCCCCAGATGTTGGCCTGTCTCTACGAACGGCTCCATTAGAGCTTGCAGCTGCCTTGAATCCTGTGTTCAGTTTTGGGCCCCTCGCTACAAGAAGGACATTGAGGTGCTGGACCGTGTCCAAAGAAGAGTAACAAAGCTGGTGAAGGGTCTAGAGAACAAGTCTTATGAGGAGTGGCTGAGGGAACTGGTTTTGTTAAGTCTACAGAAAAGGAGGCTGAGGGGAGACCTTGTCGCTCTCTACAACGAACTAAACGGAGGTTGCAGTGAGGTGGGGGTCGGTCTCTTTTCCCAAGTAACAAGTGATAGGACGAGAGGAAATGGCCTCAAGCTGTGCCAGGGGAGGTTTAGATGAGATATTAGGAAAATCTTCTTCACCAAAAGGGTTGTCAAGCATTGGAACAGGCTGCCCAGGGAAGGGCATGTAGGCATGGCACTTAGGGACATGGTTTAGTGGTGGACATGGCAGTGTTAGCTTAACAGTTGGACTCATTGATCTTAAAGGCCTTTTCCAAGCTAAATGATTCTGTGATTCTGTAATTCTATGATTCTGTGATTCTATGATTCTCCTTTTTGCCCATCCCTCTGGCCTGCCAATGTCCTTTGGGATGGCAGCCTTGCCCTCCAGTGTCATGTCAGCTCTCCTCAAGATGGTTTCATCTACAAACGCTATGAAAAAGAACTCTCTCATCTCCCCCAGGTCATTAAAAACACGTGAAACAGGGGAGGTGGCGGGACAGACCCTTGCAGGACCCTTCTAGCTAGATGCCTCCAGGCAGAGTACCACACATTGACCACATCCCTCTGAGCCTGACCAGCCCTCTGGTTCTTTTCTAACGTGGGCACAAGATTATTGTGATGGATGATGCTGAACTCTTCACTGACTTGCAGGTTAAAAGACAGCCACTCTTCTCCCGCTGTCCAGCAATCCTGCCCTTTCATTCTGGAAAGCAAAGAGGATGGCAAGACACAAGCTACCCTGGGGAAAACCAGCCACCTTCTTTTTCAGACACCCAGAAATGGGGTCTGAATGGACACACTCGGACACACTCACACACAGCCTTGAGTTTCCCTGCTCATCCCTTGGGCATTTTTGAAAGGTGCATGCAATGGTTGGGGGCTGCCAGTCATGAGGGAGTGCCCCCAGTCTCCACGACCTTCTAAAGATGATGGAGAGTGTCATCACTGTGAGACTGGCTTGCCCTCTCAGCTCCCTGGGATGCCACCTCTCCTTTCCCGTGGACTGGCAAGGATTGCATTTGCTCAAGTGCCACCTGACTTGATCCACATCCACCACTGCTTGATCTCCTCCAGAGCCCTGCCCTGAGTCACAGAGGCCTGAGAGACCTTGCTGGGGAAGACTGAGGCAAAGAGGATAAGAGAGACTCTCATATTTACCTACACCTGCTCTTAGAAAACTCAGCAGTGGCCACACAGTATCTTTGTTTCTTCTTTAACAGTTCCAGAAGTAGTAAACACGCAGATGATGCCCTTGAATTGCCTTTCAAGTTTAAATGGAGTTGTGATCTGGACTGTTGCTGAGCTTGGAGGATGCTGTCCTTGAAGACCAGCTGTACTGAGCTTTGCCACCATGTCACAGCTCTGTCTCCCACAGTATCGGCTCCAGCTCGTCCTGTCTGTGCCCCTGGCTGAGGACACTGGTGCACATTTGTGCTGAAGCACCCCAGCTGTGGCAGCAGGCAAGCTCCTACTTGCCCTAAGGAAACCTGTTACCCAGTGTCCAAGACCCTGTATGTGCAAAGGCTTTGCTTCAGAGCAGAGACACGGCATGGACAGAAGAATTCTGAATGTCTTTCTGTTCCTAGGACCACAAACCCAGAATGAAATGCCTAAATTCACCCAACTGAAGACATTCCCCAGCTTGCAGAAATTAGATCCCTGCCTGTCACCTTCCAGGTTTCTGTCTAATGATGGAACAACAAAAGATGATTCTCATGGCCAACTCTTTTCCCAAGAGGAGAAATGACACTGCTGGAAAGTAGTGCC
Source organism: Nipponia nippon (assembly GCF_047370975.1). Taxonomy (NCBI): domain Eukaryota; kingdom Metazoa; phylum Chordata; class Aves; order Pelecaniformes; family Threskiornithidae; genus Nipponia; species Nipponia nippon. Next base: position 50,871 of record NW_028262310.1, read on the forward strand.
TCTCCCCAGCTGAGGGAGGGAACATCAGTGATTCCTTCAGCCTGTTTCCCAGCAGGTTCCCCTGGAGCCCCAGAGACATCTGGAGGAAGCCCAGAGGGGGCAGAGAAATTGCCACCTTGGGCTGGTCCTCTGCTGCTGAGCTGGGCCGGGCTCGTGGGACAAAGGGAGCTCATGGGAAGTGGGCAGCACTGCAGAGAGACAGCTCTGCCCGGGAGCAGCAGCTCTGCAAAGCGCAGCAGGGCTGAGGACGCTGCCTGCAGGAACGGAGGGGACATGAGTGAGGCAGAGACAAGTTAAAGGCAGTTATGAGTGGAAAGATGGCCGAGACCTCACTGGGGGAGAGATCTTCAAAGCCCTCTACATGGTAAGTCTCTGGATGCAGGGCAACGTACCTTGTGTTCCTGGAGGGATCTCCAAAAGCTGGCACATCCCACAGCCTATGGGATCTTTCAGGAGGCTTCTCACAGTTTCTCTAGTGGAGAGGAGGACGATGTGCTCCAGAGCAGGGCCTCCCTGCTGCACCATCAGAGGGACAGGGCATGGCCGCTGCCTTCTCCCAGGGACAGACACAGGGTGTGAACCTGGGTGTGCAGCCAGGGATGCCCAAGTCTGTCCATCAGAGCAGGGTCCCTGCACCCCAGGGGGCTGTGATCTGGGGCAGGGACTCTGCTGCCTGCCAGGGTCAGCACTCAGCATGCCTGGGGAGCTCCCCACGGTTTTGTGGGGAGAAGCTGTGCATGGAAGGAGTGACCCCTGGCCAGGCAGGGTTCTTCTGCTGTTGAGAGGGTGCTGCATGGGACAACACTGCTCTCAGATCCAGCTCATGCCCAGGTCATTTCCAAGGGGACTTGTCATGAGTACGGTCAGGGTTTCCTGCTTGAGTCTGTGCTTTCCTGAATCTATGCTTCCACTTTTCTCTGGCTTGGCTTGGTGGGACTGGAAACTCAGCTGTGCAGGTTAGAGAAGGGGCTGAGACTCCTAAACCATCATCCTAGGGTTTACTAGGAAGCTCAGCAAGTACCTTCACCCCCCACCAGCCTAGAGGTAAAACTGGTATCACCTTTCCAGTTTCATCAGGGTTTGTGTGACCTGCTCGTTGGCCCCTGCACACACACACAGAGGCTGCAGGGCAGAGCTGGGCACACAGGGGCTGGGATAAGGTCTGGGAGCACTGACAGGGAAGTGATGTGGGGCCAGAGAAACCGATCCCAGCTGGGACAGCTCCAGGCAGTAGAGACATGGGCAGGGAGGGAGGGAAAAGCTACGGGAAACCCTGCTGCAGAGGAGATATGGGCGCCTGCCAGCCATGCCCTGCAGTACAGATGCCTTCCCTGAGCAACACCCCTCTTGTCTCCCCTCCCACCTAGCAAAGCCCTCAGCCAGCCCATGGCATCTAGGGTGTTAGTCACCTCCTCGTCCATCTGCCAGCAGGAGAAATGAAGTGTATTTCCCACTGACCTGAAGGTGATTGCCCTGCGTTGTCAACATCTGGGAGGGGCTCTGCAGTGCTGGGTAAGGGAAAGGCTTTCCTGAGTGTCCCTCTGCCTCTCCCATTGCCTCCCTCAGCTGCTCTTGGTGTTGATGTCAGGCTCTCTGGGAATAATAGTTTCAGCTGCAGTCGGGCATGGATCTTGTGGCTCCTCCCATTCAGATGTGTTTAAGGCAATGAGGTGTCCAGGTTTCCTCTAACCTGTGAAGCTCTGGGCAATGCAGTCTGTGAGGCTAGGAAATGAGCTGATTTTCCCTTAATCAGATGCTATCATTAGCACACTTGGCCATCTCCTTGGGGTGTCCTTCCAAACTGTCAGATGCCTTCCAGGAGGCACAATGAGCCATGTGTGTCTTTGGCTAGAAATGGGGTGCTAAGATCTTGAGAAAAGGGAAGACATTTAGTGGTCTGCAGTGGATGCCTTTGTTCTCAGCACTGTCTGGTGACTTTTCAGGAAAACGTGGGAGTGTGATCACCCTCCATCTCAGAAAGGTGCAAGCACTGCGCAGCTGGGAACAACACGGAGGGACAGACCAGCACCCCTCACTCTTCACTAAACCATAGGCAATCCTCTTGTCTTGTAGGACTCACTCTGTTCTCCCTCAGTGCAGCAGAAATGCTGAGGGTTTCTGACACCCAAACACACTCCCCAGGAGAGAATGAAGGGAGATGTAAAAATAACCTCTCAAACTGCCTTTTGCCATCCCCGTTGCTTAGCCCTGGCAGTGCAGATGCAGACAAGCTCTTCTGTTTTGGGAGCAGTTTCATCTGATAAAGTCAAAAACGAACACTGGCTCCTGCCCCCACCGTTCCCATGAACTCACTGCAGGGCTGACTCCTCAGCCATCAGCGGGCACAGCCCGTGCTCCTCACCACACACTGAACCAGCACCAACCAGAGTTCCAGCCACAGAGCTGAAGGAAGATCTCCTAGAAAGGCAAAAGGGTGGGCGTGTGCAGCAGGGGAGGGTTTATGGGAAATGGCTTTGATTTTGCTCAGAGAAGTCTCCCCTATCATCTCACCACCTTTTCCTCCTTAGACAGTGCCGCATGCCCGGAAGCAGCAAATGTCCAAGGCCAGCTTCCTCACCGAGTTCCTCCTCCTGGCATTCACGGACAGGCAGGAGCTGCAGCTCTTGCACTTCTGTCTCTTCCTGGCCATCTACCTGGCTGCCCTCCTGAGCAATGGCCTCATCATCACTGCCATCGCCTGCGACCACCGCCTCCACACCCCCATGTACTTCTTCTCCTCAACCTCTCCCTCGTCGACCTGGGCTCCATCTCCATCATTCTCCCCAAAGCCATGGCCAATTCCCTCTGGAACACCAGGGACATCTCCTACCAGGGATGTGCTGCCCAAGTCATTCTGTTTGTCTTTTTGATGTCAGCAGAGTTTTCTATTCTCATCATCATGTCCTACGACCGCTACGTTACCATCTGCAAACCCCTGCACTACGGGACCCTCCTGGGCAGCAGAGCTTGTGTCCACATGGCAGCAGCTGCCTGGGGCACTGGGTTCCTCTATGCTGTGCTGCACACTGCCAATACATTTTCACTCCCCCTCTGCCACGGCAATGCTGTGGACCAGTTCTTCTGTGAAATCCCCCACATCCTCAAGCTCTCCTGCTCAGATGCCTACCTCAGGGAAGTTGGGCTTATTGTGGTTAGTCTCTTCTCAGCATTTGGCTGTTTTGTTTTCATTGTGGTGTCCTGTGTGCAGATCTTGAGGGCCATGCTGAGGATCCCCTCTGAGCAGGGACGGCACAAGGCCTTTTCCACGTGCCTCCCTCACCTGGCCGTGGTCTCCCTGTTTATCAGCACCGCCATGTTTGCCTACCTGAAGCCCCCCTCTGTCTCCTCCTCATCCCTGAATCTAGTGGTTTCTGGTCTGTACTCGTTGGTGCCTCCAGCAGTGAAGCCCCTCATCTACAGCGTGAGGAACAAGGAGCTCAAGGATGCAGTGTGGAAACTGATGACTGGATGTTTTTTCTGAAGCAATAAACTCTCCATTTTCTTATGCATATTGCCCATAGTGTAGTTCATTACAGGCTCAGCCTGTCTTCTGGAGGTTTTGGCGGTGGTGGTGGAGGATTTTTTGCTCTGTTTTACATGTGATAGTGTTGTGCTGAAAGAAATGTCATTCTTCATACCATTTCTAATTCCTTATCTACCTTTCTAGTGTTACCCAGAGAGCGTTGAAAAGACTGTTGAAATAAGAGCCATGTTCTCTGTGCATTTAAAAAAATAAAGGACCCTGCAGCGACTTCGTTATCTGAGATCCTTTTTCTGAGACTTCTTCTGGTGCTGCAGTGGCAGTGCCTGTGTGCAGAGGTGGAGGGGAAAAGAGTCCTGGCACAGCAGCACTGCCAGGGAGCACCAGCGCTTGGTCTTTCTGGAGCTGTTCTCTTTTAAATTCCACACTCTCTCTCTGAGCCCCTGCGTTGCTGTAAGGAAGGATTGCTCTTGCAGCTTGGTCACAGGCCTTTTGTGTGGCAGTCCTGTGACTGCACGCAGTGACAGGCAATGGGCACTTCTTTGGCAGAGCTAACCTAAGTCATTTGATATGGTCCCCCACAACATTCTTGCTGCTACATTGGAGAGGTATGGGTTTGATGGATGGACTGTTAGACGGATAAGGAAATGGCTAGATGACCGCATGCAAATAGTTACAGTCAATGGCTCAATGCCCAAGTGGAAACCAATAACAGGGGGTGTCCCTCCTGGGTCCATACTGGGACCAGTACTATTTAATATCTTCATCAATGACATAGAGAGTGGGATTGAGTGCACCCTAAGCCAGTTTGCAGAGGATACCAAGCTGCGTGGGACAGTTGATTCACTTGAGGGGAGAGATGCCATCCAGAGGGACCTGGACAGGCTTGAGTAGGAGGCCCGTGCAAACCTCATGAAGTTCAACAAGGCCAAGTGCAAGGCCGTTCACCTGGGTCGGGGCAATCCCCGCTGTCAGTAAAGACTGGAAGGTGAATGGATTGAGAGCAGCCCTGCAGAGAAAGACTTTGGGATATTGGTGGGTGAAAAGTTGGACATGGGCCGGTAATGTGCTCTAGCAGCCCAGAGACCCAGCTGTATGCTGGGCGGCCTAAATAAAAGCATGGCCAGCAGGTTGGGGGAGGTGATTCTCCCCCTCTAGTCTTGTGAGACCCCACCTGGAGCACTGCGTCCAGCTCTGTATTCCCAAGGACAAGAAAGACATGGACCTGTTGGAGCGGGTCCAGAGGAGAGCCACGAAAACGATCTGAGGGCTGAAACACCTCTCCTATGAAGAGAGGCTGAGAGAGTTGGGGTTGTTCAGCCTGGAGAAGAGAAGGGTCTGGGGAGACCTGCTTGTGGCCTTTCAATATATAAAAAGGGCTTATAGGAAAGACGGAGAGAGAATTTTTATGAAGGCCTGTAGTGACAGGCCAAGGGGCAATGGTTTTAAACTGAAGGAGGTTAGGTTTAGACTGGACATAGGGAAGAAATCTTTTTATGATGAGGGTGGTGAGACAAGGTGACCCGCTTAGTGGATGAGGGGAGGGCTGTGGACGTTGTCTACTTGGACTTTAGTAAGGTCTTTGACACTGTCTCCCACAGCATTCTCCTGGAGAAGCTGGCTGCTCACGGCTTGGATAAGTGCACTCTGTGCTGGGTTAAAAACTGGCTGGACGGCCGAGCCCAGAGAGTGGTGGAGTCAAATCCAGTTGGCGGCTGGTCACAAGTGGTGTACCCCAGGGCTCAGTGTTGGGGCTGGTCCTGTTCAATATCTTCATCGATGATGTGGATGAGGGGATTGAGTGCACCCTCAGTAAGTTTACAGCCGACACCAAGTTGGGCACGAGTGTTGATCTGCTGGAGGGTAGGAAGGAACTACAAAGGGATCTGGACAGCCTGGATCGTTGGCTCAGGCTATCTGTATGAGATTCAACAAGGCTCAGTGCCGGGTCCTGCACTTGGGTCACAACAACCCCATGCAATGCTACAGGCTTGGGGAGGAATGGCTGGAGAGCTGCCTGGCAGAAAAGGACCTGGGGGTGTTGGTTGACAGCCGCCTGAAGATGAGCCAGCAGTGTGCTCAGATGGCCAAGAGGGCCAATGGCATCCTGGCTTGTATCAGGAATAGTGTGGCCAGCAGGACCAGGGAGGTGATAGTGCCCCCATACTGGGCACTGGTGAGGCCGCACCTCAAGTACTGTGCTCAGTGTTGGGCCCCTCACTACAAGAAGGACATAGAGGTACTAGAAGGATATTGAGGTGCTGGAGCGTGTCCAAAGAAGGACAACAAAGGTGGTGAAGGGTCTAGAGAACAAGTGTTATGAGGAGCGGTTGAGGGAGCTGGGGTTGTTTAGTCTGGAGAAGAGGAGGCTGAGGGGAGACCTTATTGCTCTCTACAACTACCTGCAACGAGGTTGTAGTGAGGTGGGGGTCAGTTTCTTCTCCCAAGTAACAAGTGATAGGACAAGAGGAAATGACCTCAAGCTGCGCCAGGGGAAGTTTAGGTTGGATATTAGGAAAAACTTCTTCACCGAAAGGGCTGTCAGGCATTGGAACAGGCTGCCCAGGGAAGTGGTTGAGTCTCCATCCCTGGAGGTATTTAAAAGACAGGTAGACGTGGTGCTCGAGGACATGGTTTAGTGGTTGACTTGGCAGTGCTAGGTTAATGGTTGGACTCGATGATCTTAAGGGTCTTGTCCAACCTTAACAATTCTATGATTCTATCATTCCATGATTCTATGACACTGATAGAGGTTGCCTAAAGAAGTTGTGGCTGCCCCATGCCTGGAAGTGTGCAAAGTCAGGCTGGATGAGGCTTTGAGCTATCTGATCTAGTGGAAGATGTCTCTGCCCATGGAAGGCTGTTTGGACTAGATGATCTTTAAAAGTGCCTTCTAACCCAAACTGTTCTTTGATTCCATGGGATGAGACTAAAGACATGGGGGAGGGTGTGGTGAGATGAAGCTGAGCGAGCACAAATGCCATCAGTTATTCTTGGGGTTGCTGTGTCAAGGTCTGTGGGAAAGACAGTGTCTTGACGTCACTTCACATTGAGAGGAATGTCCCCTGGGAAACCACCTGAATGCAGCACTGGGATGTGCTGCCTTGACCCGAGGTTCCTGTGTCCATTCCTCGTGCCTTGGGCCATCTCGAAAGAGTGCAAAGCAAGCTGATACACTGCAGTGCTTAGGTGCTTCCCAGCCTCTGGGAGTGGCAACAGGAGGCCAGGGAGGCACTACCGATGTTGCAATTCACTGCCTCTGCATCTGCAAAGGAAGGATTCCTGTCTCTGAACACCCACATGTGTATGAGGAGTGCACGAGGCCAGCTCAGATGTGGACACCTGACAGACCCCTGAATTTTCTGTGTGTTACTCCAGGAACAACTCCCACTGTCCCAGTGAGATTCATCTCACCTGCCTCGGATAGGTTCATTGCAAATGCTCCTGGTCTTCTACATTACCCCCCCTGGCCTTTCTGGCCTGTGCCTTCAACTACACAGTATGAAAGAAGCTCGCCTGTGGAGTATCTCACCTGTGCAGTCAGAAGTATTCCTGCTAGCATGTGCAGCATTGCTGTCTAGACCGCGGCATTTCTCACCTTTCAGAAGGCACAAAGCACATCTGGGGAGTACGAATACACTCAGCAGCACACACACCTTCACGTTTCACCTCTCTGAACTTCCTTCACCATTTCTTTAAGCAACTAGCATAGAAGAAGAAATGTTCTTCCTCCTAGGTGTCTTACCAGGAGAGAGGGGACAGGCAGGACATAAAACCTTCAATGGACAAAGGGGAAGGGGACACTCAAAGCTTATCAACGGAGTTACCCATACTGCAAATAGGGAATGTCCCCAAGCATTACAGAAATCCTCCTCTCTCTCACGACCTGCCCTGTGACTGGTGTTGGGAACACCCTCATCATTGTGCTGGTGGTGGACAACTTGAAGACTTGCTATAGCTCCACCACCACGTCCCTGACCTGACCACACTGCTGACCAGACTGGACACAACACCATCTCTGCTGACAGCGGTGTTACTAGTACTTGCTGCACCTTTTGCATGTACTGAGTGTTTCCTGCTGGTGGCCACATCCTACGATCAGTACCGGGCTGTGTGCCACCTGCTTCTCTCTGCAAGACTCATGACCTGGAAGGTCTGTTTTGAGAAGGCAGCTACACCTTGGCTAGGGGGATTTCTCTCATCTGCAGTAGTCACTTCATTCTTGTCCCAGATATAGGTCTGTGGCCCCAGTGCAGTGCACCACTTCTGTGATTTCACTGCAGCTCTCCTGCAGTGACACCATGACACTTATGCTCTTTGCTCTCATAACCTGCTTTTTAGATCTAGGCCTCCCCTTCCTCTTCACAGGGGCATCCTGTGCGTGCACCAGAGCTGCCACCCTGGGGCAGCTCTCCCACCCAGCATGGACAGGTGGGAGGCCTTCTCCACCTGCTGCTCTCACCTCACTCGTGAAACTGTTTTCTACAGCATCCTCATCCTTGTCTGTGTGATGCCCAGAAAAGCCCTCCTGTGACAGCTGGACAAAGCCCTTTTGCTACACCATCCTCAGGCCCCTGCTCAATCCCCTCATCTGCAGCCTGAGGATCAGAAAGTTTGGAGGGGAGTGGGACACTGAGAGAAGTGCTCAGAGAAGCTGTGGGCTGCACAAAGAGCCAGTTGGAGTTGTGGGCCTGCTGGGAGAAATGACTTCTGGCTCTCTTCTGAACAGGCCCAGAAAACCCAGACAGGTGTGTGCTGTGTCCTGGGCACTCTCCTGGAAGTGTGAGTTGTGGAGAAGGCTTCTGGTGCAGAGAGGTGCAAGTGGGGCTGGCTGGCTTCATTGTGAGACCTCTGTAAAATGCCTTGTAAAGGCGTAAAGGTAGACGATGAGGTGGACGGGAGGATGACCGCACGATCAGGCTCAGATGTCACCACTGGCACAGAGTCGTCCTTGCAGCCAGTCATTATCGGCACCTCTCTGGACCAGCACTTGGGCCAACACTGTTGAACAACTTTATTATCTCCCTGTACAATGGGATGGAGCTCACCTTCCGCTCCCTCATCTAGTTCTCCCTGCCTTGAGCAGGAGAGTCAGACAAGACAACATTCAGGGCTCTTCTAACCTGAGTTATTCTAGGATTCAGTCAATCTCCTGTTTGGAGAGCTTTTTGATGACAGAATAAGCAGAGGAAGGAGAAAAGAGATGCAGAATTAGAGAGATAAAGGGTGCCAACAGAAATAGAGTGGTTCTTCTGAGCAATGTTTCTCCATTTGAATGATTGGTAAGAAAATTTATTTTGGTAAGTGGCTGCATAAAACTACCCACACACAGCAAGGGAGCGTAATCAGCTTGCCAGTACATGCCCTTCCTGCTGTTAATAAAAATTGATGAAAAAAATAATGACAATTCCTAAAAAGCTAGCCATGCTGGAAATGAAGACTTTCTCAACTATTACATTGAGTTCTTTTCTGCAAAGGTTTCAACTTTTTCCTGAAAATTTACATTCAGGGCTTGATTCACTCATCCACAAAGAGGTGGCCACTGCCCTGCGTAGCTGAAGCATGCGTGTGGGAAACGTGTCACAGGACATATGGGAGCCCTTCTGGAGCATGAGCTGGTAGGCAGGCAGGGTTCCTCGGGGTGGTGGAAGGCATCACCTGCTTTCAGCGCTGCTGGGTAGGCTGTGAAGAGGCCTCTCCAGCACAGCAGCACACTGTGTCCCCTTGGATGCTGGCTGTGAGGTCATTTCTGACCAGGCAGCTGTGGGGAGAGAGATACTCTGAAGTCTTGAAAGCCATCAAAATGCTCCCCCCAACAAGATGAAAGATGTGTGGAGGTCAGGGGCAGCTAGGACAAGATTTGGTGGAGGGAAGAGAGGTTTGGCCAGTAGAGATGAAAGATTTTGAAGAGGAAAGATATGTTTGGGTAATTTTGATGCCACCGTGATACTAAGAAAACATTCATGTTCGGCAACTACTCTATTTCTAGCCAGTAAGCTTAAGCCCTAATCCTACCCCTAAATGGCACCTTCCCCCTGATAGGAATCCACTCCTTCAATCCCTAACCTCAAACCTTACCTCTAAACCAAAGCCCCAAGCCATAAACGCTTACTCTTACCCTATTACTCACTCTAATTCCTAGCCTTTATCCCGAACACTAAAATGCTAGCCTTGACCCTAACCCTCACAACAGCCCTACACAAAACCCTAATCCACAAAGCGAGCCCATGCCCTGACACTAACTAGACACCCTCCCCCTAAGCCCAACAGGACTGAGGTCTTTGTCCTCTTGGCTATGGCAGCAGCCTCTGCCACTGACGCCTGCCGCAAAATTTCATTTTGAGGCTCTGGACTTTGTTTCTTCCTCATCCCTGCTTGGGGAGGCCGGGAGGTGTTGCACGGTTTTTCTGCACTTGGCATTGCTCATCCGCACATCCCACTGCCCCCAGGAAGAGCCCTGAGCCAGACATGAGGGACAGGATCTCCTTCCCAGGGCCTGCAGGTTAGGACTTGGCCTTGCTGCTTCATCGAAGCAGTTAAGGGTTTTCTCAGCATTACAGCCCCCTGCACAGTGCCTTTGCTACCTGCAGTCACAGCCTCCAGTCAGCTGCTCTAATGAGTCCTTGGGGAGGCTTTGTCAGTAATGGCCCTCAGGGGGGCCAATCAATGCTTCAAGGTTTTGCTTCTGCCTTTGACTTCTTGAGAGGTTTGTTCAGTCTCCTCTCAGGATCTGAGGTTCACGCACACAGGGCCAACTACAGCATGGGGCTCATTAAAATACAGAAAGCCCTAACGAGCTATTTCTCTTCCTGTGATTTTCTTCAACTCTTCCAGACTTGTCCAGCTAATTGTAGAGTCATTTCATAGTGTAGCTAAGGAGGAAGATTTCCAAGTGCACCTAATAAAAATCCTTTTTTTAAAGGTTATATTTTATTCATTTCAGTTGAGAGCAGAGATGATAGCAGCATTCTCCAATTGGTATTGATGCCGAGGGTGTCCTCAGGCAGTCTGGACAGCTAGGAAAAGCAGTCCCTTGAGGTCTGGCACTGTAGTGACAACCTTGCCCCTTGCTTCCTCCCTTCCTCAACCTCATCATTTCTCTCATTGGCCACCTGGGATTTACATCAGTTTCCTGACATCAGACTTCCCTGACCTCTGGGAGCTGAATGTTACAGCTCCATTGCACCATCTCCCACCTCATCTCCTTAGACAACTGGCTGCACACAGGCACAGAAGGATTTTTCCTATTTGCAAGCAACAAAAAGTAAAGCATGATAAAGTTTCATAAACAATACAATACACTTCTCAAGCATATGCTACTTACAAGCCACCTCTAATGAGGTTGCCTTTCTACAAAGGATAATCTTATGAGAAATGTTTTACATAGATAGCTACAGAAAGGTAGAGATAAACATAATAGAAGAGTTTGCTACAAAAGCAATTGTCCTACTGAAGGACCGGAAAGCTTTTAGTCCCTGAAGCTCAAAGCAGCAGCATAGGTGAGAAGTATCTGAATGAACAATGAGTAAGGGCAGGAGAAAACTGGAGAATAATGGAAAAGGGCTGTTGTCTGCACAACCTGCTGAAAAGATGACTTTAGAAATGGTCATTGTACCCAGACAGGTGAAAATACAGGAAAGATTAGAGAAATTAAATACAGCATTTAACAGGCAGAATAGTGGTAATGAAGTTACAGGGGAAGACTGATATTTCTGTGGAATATCCCTTTTGAAAGGTCATGGGATTGGTAGAGGTCTCTTGTGAG